>NW_026463947.1:0-105727 GCF_027475565.1 Acinonyx jubatus
ATTGTGATGAGAAGACCTCTCAACTGACATTCGGTTTCGCTAAGGTAGATGGTATGGCAGCTCGACGCGGCCCGTGCGGACGCTGCAATGTACTCGCCTCCGTGACACAACACTTGGAAAGCCATCTTGCAGCTGACGTCGTTCTCGCTCACGGAGAAGGGATTGGTACGTATGCGCGGCCTCGGCGGAAAAGTGCCACGCACGCAACTAGGTGAACGACGCTGTGGTGAAATCAGCGTGCGACTGTCATCCCGTTTCACAAAGTTAGAAGCGCTCGAAAATCCATGTGGGGCCCTACCAAGTGCCATAGAGTCAACGCCGGAGAACAACACCGAGGGGAATTCATCTTTCGCCTAACTTCTCGTTTCACGGAGGCAGAAGTGGCTGCAAAGCTCTGCGGGTTCTACCCGGAAAGTGTCACGTCCTCAACTTTCGCGACCAACACTGACTGTGCTCAAACCGTCTCTCAAATGACTTCTGGGGTCGGGGTCACTTGTCCCGAAGGGTTTGAAGACCCTATGCAGAAGCTCCAGGGGAAGTGCCTTCCAGTCTACTCCGGGAAAACACGGTGGCATAGCCAGCCATCTTTCGGTCTACGTCTCGCTTCACAGACGTAGAAGTGTTCGAAAACCTATGAGCGACGTACGCGGACAGTACCATACACTCCACTTTGCGAAACGACGCTGAGCTGCAACCATCTTTCGACTGCCACCTCACTTCACAAAGTGAGAATTGTTTGAACCCCGGTGCGGGGCTTAGGCGAAAAGTGCCCTTGTACTCCCAGAGGGTCAAAGAGCATCTGGGGGAGACCGGGTATCAACCCACGCCTTGTTTCCGTAAGTTAGACGTGTGGGACCACGCATGCGGGTGCTAGTCGGAACGGGCCGCGTACTCAACTCTGTGCGACCACACTGTGGGGGAGCCATCTTTCAAGTAACACCCGGTTTCACGAAGATCGCCGTGGTTGAAAACCTGCGCGGCGTCTGAGCGGAACGTGCCATGTCCCCAACTCTGTGAGAGAACGCGGGGGAAACAGGCTTCCAGCTAACTTCTGGTTTCACTAAGTTAGAGGCGTCTGGAAACCTAGGCGAGGCTCACAGGGACAGGGCCACATTCGCAAGTGTGAAACAAACCACGGCGTGTTGAAAAGATCTTTCAACTAACGTCTTGGCACACCACGTTAGAGGTGTTTGAAACCTTACGCGGGGCCGATGCAGAAAGTGCCCTACGCTCCCTTCCTGTCTAGGGACACTGCGGCCATCCGTCTTCCCAGTTAACATCTTCGTTCACGAAGTTAGTACTGTTGGGAAACCCTTGCGGGCAACCATGCACCTCAGGGAAGTTGCCAGGCACTCAGCTCTGGGACTACAGCTCTGCGGGGGGGGGGGGGGGAGGGGGGGGCGGAACCATCTTGCCACGAACCTCTCGTTTCACGGCATTGGTCGTGTCTGAAAGCCATGCGGGGCCTAGGTCGAGAGGGCCGTACACCCATCTGTGTTCCCCAACATTGCGGGGGAACCATCTTTCGGCTCACACCAGGTTTCGCTAAGTTACCAAGTGTTTGACGGCACGGGCGGTGCCTTGGGGGATAGAGCCATGCGCTCAGCTGTGCGAAAGAGCACCGCGGGCAAACCAGACCGTCTTTCAACGAGCATCTGGTTTCCCTGAGGGAGAAGTGTTTGACAACCTAGGCGAGCCCACACGGGAAAAGAGGCCTCGACTCAACCCCGAACACAACGATGTGGTGACAGGAGGATCTTTCCAACTGACATCGGGTTTCACTTCGGTTTAATAAGACTTTGGAAACTGATACGGGGCCTCGGTGGAAAGTGCACTAGGCTCACCTCCTGTGACCCGTGACAGTGAGGAAACCATCTTTCAAGCGACCACCTTGTGGAAGCCGTCTTTCAACAATCCCCTTTCACCCAGCCAGAAGTGCTTGCAAACCTTTGCGAGGCCTACAAGGAGAGTGCCACAGGGACTCAACTCTGTGAAACCACATTGTGACGAAAGAAAAGCTCTTTCAGCTGACAGCCGGTGTCACCGGGTTCCAAGAGCTGGGAAGCCGATGTGGGTGGGGCCTATGCAGAAAGTGCCCGACACTCACGTCTGTCCGGCAGTGCTGCGGGGAATCCATCCTTCAAGCAACGTCTTGTTTCTCTAAGCCAGCCGTGCTTGAAAACGCAGGCGGGCAACTGTGAGGGAAGGGTCACACACTCAGCTCTGTGATACTCAGCTCTGTGGCCGACTCACACCATAAGGAGGGTCTGAAGACCACGCAGGGCCCACACCGAAGGTGCCGTACGCTCGGCTCTGTAAAACCGCACTGTGAGGAAACAGTCTTTTACCTAGCGAACATCAAGCTCCACTAAGTCACACGTGTCTGGAAACACATGCGGGGGGTCTACGGGGATGGGGCCCTACACTCGACTCGGTGAAACAACACTGCGGGGAGTCCAGGTTTCAAGGAGCACCTGGTTTCACGCAGACAAAAGTTTCAAGCAGCTACAACTTACGCAGCGCCTACGCCGAGTGTGTGGCGTGTACTCAACTCTGTGAAGGAACACTGTGGTGAAACTGCCTTTCAACTAGCCTCTGCTTGCACTCCCTTAGAAGTGTTTCAAAACCTATAACGAGGGCCTACCGGGAAGGCGCCGTACACTTCATCTCTGGGACACCGCACGAGGCTTGGGCAGGTCTGTCGCCTAACCTCTGGCTCCACTCAGAAGTGCTTGAAAACCTCTGCGGGGCCTAGGCAGAAAGCGCCGTTCACCGAAGTCTGTCAGACAAGTCTGTGGGGGAAACGAATCCCTCTTTAAAGAGCATCTTGCTTCGGTGAGCTGGTACTGTTTGAGGACCCGTGCCGGAAACCACGAGGGAAGAGCAATATCCTCAGCTCTGGGAGACAGCTCGGCGAGAAAAGCACCTTCCAACTGAATTCTTGTTTCACTACGTGAGTGGTGTTTGAAAACTACGCGGGGCCTCCAGGGAAAGGGCCATACACTCGACTCTGTGACACGAAACTCTGGGTAAACCACCTCTCGCCCAACGTCAGGTTTCCGTGAGTTGCCGGTGTCTGAAAACACGTGCGGTGCCTAGGCGGATAGTGCCGCGGGCTCGACTCTGTCCGACGACACCGCGGGGGAGGCCGTCTTTCAACTCTCGCCTCGTTTCCCAAAGCTACAACTGTCTGAAGACCCATCCCTGGATACCGTGAGGGAAGGGCAAGAGCCTCAGCTCCGGGAGACACCTCGGCGAGAAAAGCATCATCTTCCAACTACGCACCCTTGTTTCACTACGTGAGTGGTGTTTGAAAACTACGCGGGGCCTACCGGGAAAGTGCCACACACACACAGACTCGAGTCTGTTAAACGAAGCTCTGGGTAAACAATCTTTCGCCCAACGTCAGGTTTCAGTAAGTTGCAGGTGTTTGAAAGCACGTGCGGTGCCTAGGCGGAGAGTGCCACAGGCTCCACTCTGTCAAACCACACTGTGGGGAAACCGTCTTTCAACGACCGTCTCGTTTCACAAAGTCAGAAGGGCTGGAAACCCCAGGCGGGGCCTACAGCCAACGTGCTGTCCACTCGGGATCACAGTCAACCCTGCATAGCAACCCTGTGGGGGATTTCCTCTGTCAAGTAGCCCCTCGTTTCACGTGGCTACAAGGGTTTGAAAACCCGTGCGCCCCTCACGGGGCGAGTGCCAAAGACTCCACTTTGTGAAACGACGCGGAAGGGAAACCCTCTTTCCACTACCACCGCGAGTCACAGAGTTGGCACGGTTTGCGAACCCAGGCGGAGAGTGCCAGTTCTACGCAACTCTGTCAAAGAGCACTTTGACAGAGGGCGAAACCGTCTTTCAACTAACGTCTCATCTCACTAAGTTAGAAGTGTCTGGAAACCATGGCGGGAGACTGCGGCAAGTTCCATGGACTCGACTCTCCCATGCAGCACTTTGGGGAAACGGCCTTTCCACTAGCCTCTCTTTTCACCAAGACTGGCTTGAGAAACCAAGGCGGGGCCTACCCCGAAAGGGCCCTGGGCTCAGCTCTGGGAATCACTCTGGGGAAACCCTCTTTCAACTCACAGCAGCTGCACGTCACCAGCAGACAGGTGTTGCCACACTATCCAGGGCCCAGGCGGTACGTTCCATAGGCTCCGCGCTGCGAATCACCGTGGGGAAACCATCTTGCGACTAACGTCTCCTTTCCCTCACTCGGCAGTTTCTGAAAACTCCTGCGGAGCCCAGGCAGGAAGTTTGCACACACTCAACTCTGAAGCAGCACTTTAGGGAACCTGCCAGTCAACTGAGGGTCTCCTTTCACCACGTGACCTGTCTTTGAAAACCAATGCGGGGCCTACCCCGAACGGGTCACACACTCAACTCTCAGACGCGCTGTGGGGTATCCCCTCTTTCGACGAACCGCTTGTTTCCCTGGGTTAAGAAGTGTCTGAGAACTGTTTATGAGGGGCCTACAAGGCAAGTGCCGTATGCTGAACTCTGGGAAACGACACTGTCGGTAAAGCGTCGTTCAACGGACATCGGCTTCCTCTAAGGAAGAAGGCTTTGGACACCACTGCGAGGCCTACCCACAGGGTGCCATACCCTCGACTCTGGGGGAGGGGAGGGGGGTGGGGAAGTTTGGCGACACCATCTCTCCACCAGCGTCCGGTTTCACGAAGCTAAACCCTCGCTCGCAAACTATGCGGGGCTTAACGCGGAAAAGTGCCAGACACTCAACTACGTGATCTAACGCTGTGGGGACACCATCTTTCCACTCTCATCTCTTGACACGAAGTCGGAGGTGCCGGGAACTCGAGGTGGGGCCTACGCGGGAAGTGCCATACATACACTCCACTCGGTGAAACAGAACCCCTTCACCTAACGTCAGGTTTCAATCAGTTGCAAGTGCCTGAAAACACATGCGGTGCCTGGGCGGACACTGCCATAGGCCCCACTCTGTCCAACAACACTGTGGGGGCAACCACCTGGTTTCGCATCTGGTTTCGCAAAGCTAGAAGTGGTTGAAAACCTATGCGAGGCCTACAAGGAAAGTGCCATCTATACTCAACTCTAAGACACCACATTGTGATGAGAAGACCTCTCAACTGACATTCGGTTTCGCTAAGGTAGATGGTATGGCAGCTCGACGCGGCCCGTGCGGACGCTGCAATGTACTCGCCTCCGTGACACAACACTTGGAAAGCCATCTTGCAGCTGACGTCGTTCTCGCTCACGGAGAAGGGATTGGTACGTATGCGCGGCCTCGGCGGAAAAGTGCCACGCACGCAACTAGGTGAACGACGCTGTGGTGAAATCAGCGTGCGACTGTCATCCCGTTTCACAAAGTTAGAAGCGCTCGAAAATCCATGTGGGGCCCTACCAAGTGCCATAGAGTCAACGCCGGAGAACAACACCGAGGGGAATTCATCTTTCGCCTAACTTCTCGTTTCACGGAGGCAGAAGTGGCTGCAAAGCTCTGCGGGTTCTACCCGGAAAGTGTCACGTCCTCAACTTTCGCGACCAACACTGACTGTGCTCAAACCGTCTCTCAAATGACTTCTGGGGTCGGGGTCACTTGTCCCGAAGGGTTTGAAGACCCTATGCAGAAGCTCCAGGGGAAGTGCCTTCCAGTCTACTCCGGGAAAACACGGTGGCATAGCCAGCCATCTTTCGGTCTACGTCTCGCTTCACAGACGTAGAAGTGTTCGAAAACCTATGAGCGACGTACGCGGACAGTACCATACACTCCACTTTGCGAAACGACGCTGAGCTGCAACCATCTTTCGACTGCCACCTCACTTCACAAAGTGAGAATTGTTTGAACCCCGGTGCGGGGCTTAGGCGAAAAGTGCCCTTGTACTCCCAGAGGGTCAAAGAGCATCTGGGGGAGACCGGGTTTCAACCCACGCCTTGTTTCCGTAAGTTAGACGTGTGGGACCACGCATGCGGGTGCTAGTCGGAACGGGCCGCGTACTCAACTCTGTGCGACCACACTGTGGGGGAGCCATCTTTCAAGTAACACCCGGTTTCACGAAGATCGCCGTGGTTGAAAACCTGCGCGGCGTCTGAGCGGAACGTGCCATGTCCCCAACTCTGTGAGAGAACGCGGGGGAAACAGGCTTCCAGCTAACTTCTGGTTTCACTAAGTTAGAGGCGTCTGGAAACCTAGGCGAGGCTCACAGGGACAGGGCCACATTCGCAAGTGTGAAACAAACCACGGCGTGTTGAAAAGATCTTTCAACTAACGTCTTGGCACACCACGTTAGAGGTGTTTGAAACCTTACGCGGGGCCGATGCAGAAAGTGCCCTACGCTCCCTTCCTGTCTAGGGACACTGCGGCCATCCGTCTTCCCAGTTAACATCTTCGTTCACGAAGTTAGTACTGTTGGGAAACCCTTGCGGGCAACCATGCACCTCAGGGAAGTTGCCAGGCACTCAGCTCGGGGACTACAGCTCTGCGGGGGGGGGGGGGGGGGAGGGGGGGCGGAACCATCTTGCCACGAACCTCTCGTTTCACGGCATTGGTCGTGTCTGAAAGCCATGCGGGGCCTAGGTCGAGAGGGCCGTACACCCATCTGTGTTCCCCAACATTGCGGGGGAACCATCTTTCGGCTCACACCAGGTTTCGCTAAGTTACCAAGTGTTTGACGGCACGGGCGGTGCCTTGGGGGATAGAGCCATGCGCTCAGCTGTGCGAAAGAGCACCGCGGGCAAACCAGACCGTCTTTCAACGAGCATCTGGTTTCCCTGAGGGAGAAGTGTTTGACAACCTAGGCGAGCCCACACGGGAAAAGAGGCCTCGACTCAACCCCGAACACAACGATGTGGTGACAGGAGGATCTTTCCAACTGACATCGGGTTTCACTTCGGTTTAATAAGACTTTGGAAACTGATACGGGGCCTCGGTGGAAAGTGCACTAGGCTCACCTCCTGTGACCCGTGACAGTGAGGAAACCATCTTTCAAGCGACCACCTTGTGGAAGCCGTCTTTCAACAATCCCCTTTCACCCAGCCAGAAGTGCTTGCAAACCTTTGCGAGGCCTACAAGGAGAGTGCCACAGGGACTCAACTCTGTGAAACCACATTGTGACGAAAGAAAAGCTCTTTCAGCTGACAGCCGGTGTCACCGGGTTCCAAGAGCTGGGAAGCCGATGTGGGTGGGGCCTATGCAGAAAGTGCCCGACACTCACGTCTGTCCGGCAGTGCTGCGGGGAATCCATCCTTCAAGCAACGTCTTGTTTCTCTAAGCCAGCCGTGCTTGAAAACGCAGGCGGGCAACTGTGAGGGAAGGGTCACACACTCAGCTCTGTGATACTCAGCTCTGTGGCCGACTCACACCATAAGGAGGGTCTGAAGACCACGCAGGGCCCACACCGAAGGTGCCGTACGCTCGGCTCTGTAAAACCGCACTGTGAGGAAACAGTCTTTTACCTAGCGAACATCAAGCTCCACTAAGTCACACGTGTCTGGAAACACATGCGGGGGGTCTACGGGGATGGGGCCCTACACTCGACTCGGTGAAACAACACTGCGGGGAGTCCAGGTTTCAAGGAGCACCTGGTTTCACGCAGACAAAAGTTTCAAGCAGCTACAACTTACGCAGCGCCTACGCCGAGTGTGTGGCGTGTACTCAACTCTGTGAAGGAACACTGTGGTGAAACTGCCTTTCAACTAGCCTCTGCTTGCACTCCCTTAGAAGTGTTTCAAAACCTATAACGAGGGCCTACCGGGAAGGCGCCGTACACTTCATCTCTGGGACACCGCACGAGGCTTGGGCAGGTCTGTCGCCTAACCTCTGGCTCCACTCAGAAGTGCTTGAAAACCTCTGCGGGGCCTAGGCAGAAAGCGCCGTTCACCGAAGTCTGTCAGACAAGTCTGTGGGGGAAACGAATCCCTCTTTAAAGAGCATCTTGCTTCGGTGAGCTGGTACTGTTTGAGGACCCGTGCCGGAAACCACGAGGGAAGAGCAATATCCTCAGCTCTGGGAGACAGCTCGGCGAGAAAAGCACCTTCCAACTGAATTCTTGTTTCACTACGTGAGTGGTGTTTGAAAACTACGCGGGGCCTCCAGGGAAAGGGCCATACACTCGACTCTGTGACACGAAACTCTGGGTAAACCACCTCTCGCCCAACGTCAGGTTTCCGTGAGTTGCCGGTGTCTGAAAACACGTGCGGTGCCTAGGCGGATAGTGCCGCGGGCTCGACTCTGTCCGACGACACCGCGGGGGAGGCCGTCTTTCAACTCTCGCCTCGTTTCCCAAAGCTACAACTGTCTGAAGACCCATCCCTGGATACCGTGAGGGAAGGGCAAGAGCCTCAGCTCCGGGAGACACCTCGGCGAGAAAAGCATCATCTTCCAACTACGCACCCTTGTTTCACTACGTGAGTGGTGTTTGAAAACTACGCGGGGCCTACCGGGAAAGTGCCACACACACACAGACTCGAGTCTGTTAAACGAAGCTCTGGGTAAACAATCTTTCGCCCAACGTCAGGTTTCAGTAAGTTGCAGGTGTTTGAAAGCACGTGCGGTGCCTAGGCGGAGAGTGCCACAGGCTCCACTCTGTCAAACCACACTGTGGGGAAACCGTCTTTCAACGACCGTCTCGTTTCACAAAGTCAGAAGGGCTGGAAACCCCAGGCGGGGCCTACAGCCAACGTGCTGTCCACTCGGGATCACAGTCAACCCTGCATAGCAACCCTGTGGGGGATTTCCTCTGTCAAGTAGCCCCTCGTTTCACGTGGCTACAAGGGTTTGAAAACCCGTGCGCCCCTCACGGGGCGAGTGCCAAAGACTCCACTTTGTGAAACGACGCGGAAGGGAAACCCTCTTTCCACTACCACCGCGAGTCACAGAGTTGGCACGGTTTGCGAACCCAGGCGGAGAGTGCCAGTTCTACGCAACTCTGTCAAAGAGCACTTTGACAGAGGGCGAAACCGTCTTTCAACTAACGTCTCATCTCACTAAGTTAGAAGTGTCTGGAAACCATGGCGGGAGACTGCGGCAAGTTCCATGGACTCGACTCTCCCATGCAGCACTTTGGGGAAACGGCCTTTCCACTAGCCTCTCTTTTCACCAAGACTGGCTTGAGAAACCAAGGCGGGGCCTACCCCGAAAGGGCCCTGGGCTCAGCTCTGGGAATCACTCTGGGGAAACCCTCTTTCAACTCACAGCAGCTGCACGTCACCAGCAGACAGGTGTTGCCACACTATCCAGGGCCCAGGCGGTACGTTCCATAGGCTCCGCGCTGCGAATCACCGTGGGGAAACCATCTTGCGACTAACGTCTCCTTTCCCTCACTCGGCAGTTTCTGAAAACTCCTGCGGAGCCCAGGCAGGAAGTTTGCACACACTCAACTCTGAAGCAGCACTTTAGGGAACCTGCCAGTCAACTGAGGGTCTCCTTTCACCACGTGACCTGTCTTTGAAAACCAATGCGGGGCCTACCCCGAACGGGTCACACACTCAACTCTCAGACGCGCTGTGGGGTATCCCCTCTTTCGACGAACCGCTTGTTTCCCTGGGTTAAGAAGTGTCTGAGAACTGTTTATGAGGGGCCTACAAGGCAAGTGCCGTATGCTGAACTCTGGGAAACGACACTGTCGGTAAAGCGTCGTTCAACGGACATCGGCTTCCTCTAAGGAAGAAGGCTTTGGACACCACTGCGAGGCCTACCCACAGGGTGCCATACCCTCGACTCTGGGGGAGGGGAGGGGGGTGGGGAAGTTTGGCGACACCATCTCTCCACCAGCGTCCGGTTTCACGAAGCTAAACCCTCGCTCGCAAACTATGCGGGGCTTAACGCGGAAAAGTGCCAGACACTCAACTACGTGATCTAACGCTGTGGGGACACCATCTTTCCACTCTCATCTCTTGACACGAAGTCGGAGGTGCCGGGAACTCGAGGTGGGGCCTACGCGGGAAGTGCCATACATACACTCCACTCGGTGAAACAGAACCCCTTCACCTAACGTCAGGTTTCAATCAGTTGCAAGTGCCTGAAAACACATGCGGTGCCTGGGCGGACACTGCCATAGGCCCCACTCTGTCCAACAACACTGTGGGGGCAACCACCTGGTTTCGCATCTGGTTTCGCAAAGCTAGAAGTGGTTGAAAACCTATGCGAGGCCTACAAGGAAAGTGCCATCTATACTCAACTCTAAGACACCACATTGTGATGAGAAGACCTCTCAACTGACATTCGGTTTCGCTAAGGTAGATGGTATGGCAGCTCGACGCGGCCCGTGCGGACGCTGCAATGTACTCGCCTCCGTGACACAACACTTGGAAAGCCATCTTGCAGCTGACGTCGTTCTCGCTCACGGAGAAGGGATTGGTACGTATGCGCGGCCTCGGCGGAAAAGTGCCACGCACGCAACTAGGTGAACGACGCTGTGGTGAAATCAGCGTGCGACTGTCATCCCGTTTCACAAAGTTAGAAGCGCTCGAAAATCCATGTGGGGCCCTACCAAGTGCCATAGAGTCAACGCCGGAGAACAACACCGAGGGGAATTCATCTTTCGCCTAACTTCTCGTTTCACGGAGGCAGAAGTGGCTGCAAAGCTCTGCGGGTTCTACCCGGAAAGTGTCACGTCCTCAACTTTCGCGACCAACACTGACTGTGCTCAAACCGTCTCTCAAATGACTTCTGGGGTCGGGGTCACTTGTCCCGAAGGGTTTGAAGACCCTATGCAGAAGCTCCAGGGGAAGTGCCTTCCAGTCTACTCCGGGAAAACACGGTGGCATAGCCAGCCATCTTTCGGTCTACGTCTCGCTTCACAGACGTAGAAGTGTTCGAAAACCTATGAGCGACGTACGCGGACAGTACCATACACTCCACTTTGCGAAACGACGCTGAGCTGCAACCATCTTTCGACTGCCACCTCACTTCACAAAGTGAGAATTGTTTGAACCCCGGTGCGGGGCTTAGGCGAAAAGTGCCCTTGTACTCCCAGAGGGTCAAAGAGCATCTGGGGGAGACCGGGTATCAACCCACGCCTTGTTTCCGTAAGTTAGACGTGTGGGACCACGCATGCGGGTGCTAGTCGGAACGGGCCGCGTACTCAACTCTGTGCGACCACACTGTGGGGGAGCCATCTTTCAAGTAACACCCGGTTTCACGAAGATCGCCGTGGTTGAAAACCTGCGCGGCGTCTGAGCGGAACGTGCCATGTCCCCAACTCTGTGAGAGAACGCGGGGGAAACAGGCTTCCAGCTAACTTCTGGTTTCACTAAGTTAGAGGCGTCTGGAAACCTAGGCGAGGCTCACAGGGACAGGGCCACATTCGCAAGTGTGAAACAAACCACGGCGTGTTGAAAAGATCTTTCAACTAACGTCTTGGCACACCACGTTAGAGGTGTTTGAAACCTTACGCGGGGCCGATGCAGAAAGTGCCCTACGCTCCCTTCCTGTCTAGGGACACTGCGGCCATCCGTCTTCCCAGTTAACATCTTCGTTCACGAAGTTAGTACTGTTGGGAAACCCTTGCGGGCAACCATGCACCTCAGGGAAGTTGCCAGGCACTCAGCTCTGGGACTACAGCTCTGCGGGGGGGGGGGGGGGAGGGGGGGGCGGAACCATCTTGCCACGAACCTCTCGTTTCACGGCATTGGTCGTGTCTGAAAGCCATGCGGGGCCTAGGTCGAGAGGGCCGTACACCCATCTGTGTTCCCCAACATTGCGGGGGAACCATCTTTCGGCTCACACCAGGTTTCGCTAAGTTACCAAGTGTTTGACGGCACGGGCGGTGCCTTGGGGGATAGAGCCATGCGCTCAGCTGTGCGAAAGAGCACCGCGGGCAAACCAGACCGTCTTTCAACGAGCATCTGGTTTCCCTGAGGGAGAAGTGTTTGACAACCTAGGCGAGCCCACACGGGAAAAGAGGCCTCGACTCAACCCCGAACACAACGATGTGGTGACAGGAGGATCTTTCCAACTGACATCGGGTTTCACTTCGGTTTAATAAGACTTTGGAAACTGATACGGGGCCTCGGTGGAAAGTGCACTAGGCTCACCTCCTGTGACCCGTGACAGTGAGGAAACCATCTTTCAAGCGACCACCTTGTGGAAGCCGTCTTTCAACAATCCCCTTTCACCCAGCCAGAAGTGCTTGCAAACCTTTGCGAGGCCTACAAGGAGAGTGCCACAGGGACTCAACTCTGTGAAACCACATTGTGACGAAAGAAAAGCTCTTTCAGCTGACAGCCGGTGTCACCGGGTTCCAAGAGCTGGGAAGCCGATGTGGGTGGGGCCTATGCAGAAAGTGCCCGACACTCACGTCTGTCCGGCAGTGCTGCGGGGAATCCATCCTTCAAGCAACGTCTTGTTTCTCTAAGCCAGCCGTGCTTGAAAACGCAGGCGGGCAACTGTGAGGGAAGGGTCACACACTCAGCTCTGTGATACTCAGCTCTGTGGCCGACTCACACCATAAGGAGGGTCTGAAGACCACGCAGGGCCCACACCGAAGGTGCCGTACGCTCGGCTCTGTAAAACCGCACTGTGAGGAAACAGTCTTTTACCTAGCGAACATCAAGCTCCACTAAGTCACACGTGTCTGGAAACACATGCGGGGGGTCTACGGGGATGGGGCCCTACACTCGACTCGGTGAAACAACACTGCGGGGAGTCCAGGTTTCAAGGAGCACCTGGTTTCACGCAGACAAAAGTTTCAAGCAGCTACAACTTACGCAGCGCCTACGCCGAGTGTGTGGCGTGTACTCAACTCTGTGAAGGAACACTGTGGTGAAACTGCCTTTCAACTAGCCTCTGCTTGCACTCCCTTAGAAGTGTTTCAAAACCTATAACGAGGGCCTACCGGGAAGGCGCCGTACACTTCATCTCTGGGACACCGCACGAGGCTTGGGCAGGTCTGTCGCCTAACCTCTGGCTCCACTCAGAAGTGCTTGAAAACCTCTGCGGGGCCTAGGCAGAAAGCGCCGTTCACCGAAGTCTGTCAGACAAGTCTGTGGGGGAAACGAATCCCTCTTTAAAGAGCATCTTGCTTCGGTGAGCTGGTACTGTTTGAGGACCCGTGCCGGAAACCACGAGGGAAGAGCAATATCCTCAGCTCTGGGAGACAGCTCGGCGAGAAAAGCACCTTCCAACTGAATTCTTGTTTCACTACGTGAGTGGTGTTTGAAAACTACGCGGGGCCTCCAGGGAAAGGGCCATACACTCGACTCTGTGACACGAAACTCTGGGTAAACCACCTCTCGCCCAACGTCAGGTTTCCGTGAGTTGCCGGTGTCTGAAAACACGTGCGGTGCCTAGGCGGATAGTGCCGCGGGCTCGACTCTGTCCGACGACACCGCGGGGGAGGCCGTCTTTCAACTCTCGCCTCGTTTCCCAAAGCTACAACTGTCTGAAGACCCATCCCTGGATACCGTGAGGGAAGGGCAAGAGCCTCAGCTCCGGGAGACACCTCGGCGAGAAAAGCATCATCTTCCAACTACGCACCCTTGTTTCACTACGTGAGTGGTGTTTGAAAACTACGCGGGGCCTACCGGGAAAGTGCCACACACACACAGACTCGAGTCTGTTAAACGAAGCTCTGGGTAAACAATCTTTCGCCCAACGTCAGGTTTCAGTAAGTTGCAGGTGTTTGAAAGCACGTGCGGTGCCTAGGCGGAGAGTGCCACAGGCTCCACTCTGTCAAACCACACTGTGGGGAAACCGTCTTTCAACGACCGTCTCGTTTCACAAAGTCAGAAGGGCTGGAAACCCCAGGCGGGGCCTACAGCCAACGTGCTGTCCACTCGGGATCACAGTCAACCCTGCATAGCAACCCTGTGGGGGATTTCCTCTGTCAAGTAGCCCCTCGTTTCACGTGGCTACAAGGGTTTGAAAACCCGTGCGCCCCTCACGGGGCGAGTGCCAAAGACTCCACTTTGTGAAACGACGCGGAAGGGAAACCCTCTTTCCACTACCACCGCGAGTCACAGAGTTGGCACGGTTTGCGAACCCAGGCGGAGAGTGCCAGTTCTACGCAACTCTGTCAAAGAGCACTTTGACAGAGGGCGAAACCGTCTTTCAACTAACGTCTCATCTCACTAAGTTAGAAGTGTCTGGAAACCATGGCGGGAGACTGCGGCAAGTTCCATGGACTCGACTCTCCCATGCAGCACTTTGGGGAAACGGCCTTTCCACTAGCCTCTCTTTTCACCAAGACTGGCTTGAGAAACCAAGGCGGGGCCTACCCCGAAAGGGCCCTGGGCTCAGCTCTGGGAATCACTCTGGGGAAACCCTCTTTCAACTCACAGCAGCTGCACGTCACCAGCAGACAGGTGTTGCCACACTATCCAGGGCCCAGGCGGTACGTTCCATAGGCTCCGCGCTGCGAATCACCGTGGGGAAACCATCTTGCGACTAACGTCTCCTTTCCCTCACTCGGCAGTTTCTGAAAACTCCTGCGGAGCCCAGGCAGGAAGTTTGCACACACTCAACTCTGAAGCAGCACTTTAGGGAACCTGCCAGTCAACTGAGGGTCTCCTTTCACCACGTGACCTGTCTTTGAAAACCAATGCGGGGCCTACCCCGAACGGGTCACACACTCAACTCTCAGACGCGCTGTGGGGTATCCCCTCTTTCGACGAACCGCTTGTTTCCCTGGGTTAAGAAGTGTCTGAGAACTGTTTATGAGGGGCCTACAAGGCAAGTGCCGTATGCTGAACTCTGGGAAACGACACTGTCGGTAAAGCGTCGTTCAACGGACATCGGCTTCCTCTAAGGAAGAAGGCTTTGGACACCACTGCGAGGCCTACCCACAGGGTGCCATACCCTCGACTCTGGGGGAGGGGAGGGGGGTGGGGAAGTTTGGCGACACCATCTCTCCACCAGCGTCCGGTTTCACGAAGCTAAACCCTCGCTCGCAAACTATGCGGGGCTTAACGCGGAAAAGTGCCAGACACTCAACTACGTGATCTAACGCTGTGGGGACACCATCTTTCCACTCTCATCTCTTGACACGAAGTCGGAGGTGCCGGGAACTCGAGGTGGGGCCTACGCGGGAAGTGCCATACATACACTCCACTCGGTGAAACAGAACCCCTTCACCTAACGTCAGGTTTCAATCAGTTGCAAGTGTCTGAAAACACATGCGGTGCCTGGGCGGACACTGCCATAGGCCCCACTCTGTCCAACAACACTGTGGGGGCAACCACCTGGTTTCGCATCTGGTTTCGCAAAGCTAGAAGTGGTTGAAAACCTATGCGAGGCCTACAAGGAAAGTGCCATCTATACTCAACTCTAAGACACCACATTGTGATGAGAAGACCTCTCAACTGACATTCGGTTTCGCTAAGGTAGATGGTATGGCAGCTCGACGCGGCCCGTGCGGACGCTGCAATGTACTCGCCTCCGTGACACAACACTTGGAAAGCCATCTTGCAGCTGACGTCGTTCTCGCTCACGGAGAAGGGATTGGTACGTATGCGCGGCCTCGGCGGAAAAGTGCCACGCACGCAACTAGGTGAACGACGCTGTGGTGAAATCAGCGTGCGACTGTCATCCCGTTTCACAAAGTTAGAAGCGCTCGAAAATCCATGTGGGGCCCTACCAAGTGCCATAGAGTCAACGCCGGAGAACAACACCGAGGGGAATTCATCTTTCGCCTAACTTCTCGTTTCACGGAGGCAGAAGTGGCTGCAAAGCTCTGCGGGTTCTACCCGGAAAGTGTCACGTCCTCAACTTTCGCGACCAACACTGACTGTGCTCAAACCGTCTCTCAAATGACTTCTGGGGTCGGGGTCACTTGTCCCGAAGGGTTTGAAGACCCTATGCAGAAGCTCCAGGGGAAGTGCCTTCCAGTCTACTCCGGGAAAACACGGTGGCATAGCCAGCCATCTTTCGGTCTACGTCTCGCTTCACAGACGTAGAAGTGTTCGAAAACCTATGAGCGACGTACGCGGACAGTACCATACACTCCACTTTGCGAAACGACGCTGAGCTGCAACCATCTTTCGACTGCCACCTCACTTCACAAAGTGAGAATTGTTTGAACCCCGGTGCGGGGCTTAGGCGAAAAGTGCCCTTGTACTCCCAGAGGGTCAAAGAGCATCTGGGGGAGACCGGGTTTCAACCCACGCCTTGTTTCCGTAAGTTAGACGTGTGGGACCACGCATGCGGGTGCTAGTCGGAACGGGCCGCGTACTCAACTCTGTGCGACCACACTGTGGGGGAGCCATCTTTCAAGTAACACCCGGTTTCACGAAGATCGCCGTGGTTGAAAACCTGCGCGGCGTCTGAGCGGAACGTGCCATGTCCCCAACTCTGTGAGAGAACGCGGGGGAAACAGGCTTCCAGCTAACTTCTGGTTTCACTAAGTTAGAGGCGTCTGGAAACCTAGGCGAGGCTCACAGGGACAGGGCCACATTCGCAAGTGTGAAACAAACCACGGCGTGTTGAAAAGATCTTTCAACTAACGTCTTGGCACACCACGTTAGAGGTGTTTGAAACCTTACGCGGGGCCGATGCAGAAAGTGCCCTACGCTCCCTTCCTGTCTAGGGACACTGCGGCCATCCGTCTTCCCAGTTAACATCTTCGTTCACGAAGTTAGTACTGTTGGGAAACCCTTGCGGGCAACCATGCACCTCAGGGAAGTTGCCAGGCACTCAGCTCGGGGACTACAGCTCTGCGGGGGGGGGGGGGGGGAGGGGGGGCGGAACCATCTTGCCACGAACCTCTCGTTTCACGGCATTGGTCGTGTCTGAAAGCCATGCGGGGCCTAGGTCGAGAGGGCCGTACACCCATCTGTGTTCCCCAACATTGCGGGGGAACCATCTTTCGGCTCACACCAGGTTTCGCTAAGTTACCAAGTGTTTGACGGCACGGGCGGTGCCTTGGGGGATAGAGCCATGCGCTCAGCTGTGCGAAAGAGCACCGCGGGCAAACCAGACCGTCTTTCAACGAGCATCTGGTTTCCCTGAGGGAGAAGTGTTTGACAACCTAGGCGAGCCCACACGGGAAAAGAGGCCTCGACTCAACCCCGAACACAACGATGTGGTGACAGGAGGATCTTTCCAACTGACATCGGGTTTCACTTCGGTTTAATAAGACTTTGGAAACTGATACGGGGCCTCGGTGGAAAGTGCACTAGGCTCACCTCCTGTGACCCGTGACAGTGAGGAAACCATCTTTCAAGCGACCACCTTGTGGAAGCCGTCTTTCAACAATCCCCTTTCACCCAGCCAGAAGTGCTTGCAAACCTTTGCGAGGCCTACAAGGAGAGTGCCACAGGGACTCAACTCTGTGAAACCACATTGTGACGAAAGAAAAGCTCTTTCAGCTGACAGCCGGTGTCACCGGGTTCCAAGAGCTGGGAAGCCGATGTGGGTGGGGCCTATGCAGAAAGTGCCCGACACTCACGTCTGTCCGGCAGTGCTGCGGGGAATCCATCCTTCAAGCAACGTCTTGTTTCTCTAAGCCAGCCGTGCTTGAAAACGCAGGCGGGCAACTGTGAGGGAAGGGTCACACACTCAGCTCTGTGATACTCAGCTCTGTGGCCGACTCACACCATAAGGAGGGTCTGAAGACCACGCAGGGCCCACACCGAAGGTGCCGTACGCTCGGCTCTGTAAAACCGCACTGTGAGGAAACAGTCTTTTACCTAGCGAACATCAAGCTCCACTAAGTCACACGTGTCTGGAAACACATGCGGGGGGTCTACGGGGATGGGGCCCTACACTCGACTCGGTGAAACAACACTGCGGGGAGTCCAGGTTTCAAGGAGCACCTGGTTTCACGCAGACAAAAGTTTCAAGCAGCTACAACTTACGCAGCGCCTACGCCGAGTGTGTGGCGTGTACTCAACTCTGTGAAGGAACACTGTGGTGAAACTGCCTTTCAACTAGCCTCTGCTTGCACTCCCTTAGAAGTGTTTCAAAACCTATAACGAGGGCCTACCGGGAAGGCGCCGTACACTTCATCTCTGGGACACCGCACGAGGCTTGGGCAGGTCTGTCGCCTAACCTCTGGCTCCACTCAGAAGTGCTTGAAAACCTCTGCGGGGCCTAGGCAGAAAGCGCCGTTCACCGAAGTCTGTCAGACAAGTCTGTGGGGGAAACGAATCCCTCTTTAAAGAGCATCTTGCTTCGGTGAGCTGGTACTGTTTGAGGACCCGTGCCGGAAACCACGAGGGAAGAGCAATATCCTCAGCTCTGGGAGACAGCTCGGCGAGAAAAGCACCTTCCAACTGAATTCTTGTTTCACTACGTGAGTGGTGTTTGAAAACTACGCGGGGCCTCCAGGGAAAGGGCCATACACTCGACTCTGTGACACGAAACTCTGGGTAAACCACCTCTCGCCCAACGTCAGGTTTCCGTGAGTTGCCGGTGTCTGAAAACACGTGCGGTGCCTAGGCGGATAGTGCCGCGGGCTCGACTCTGTCCGACGACACCGCGGGGGAGGCCGTCTTTCAACTCTCGCCTCGTTTCCCAAAGCTACAACTGTCTGAAGACCCATCCCTGGATACCGTGAGGGAAGGGCAAGAGCCTCAGCTCCGGGAGACACCTCGGCGAGAAAAGCATCATCTTCCAACTACGCACCCTTGTTTCACTACGTGAGTGGTGTTTGAAAACTACGCGGGGCCTACCGGGAAAGTGCCACACACACACAGACTCGAGTCTGTTAAACGAAGCTCTGGGTAAACAATCTTTCGCCCAACGTCAGGTTTCAGTAAGTTGCAGGTGTTTGAAAGCACGTGCGGTGCCTAGGCGGAGAGTGCCACAGGCTCCACTCTGTCAAACCACACTGTGGGGAAACCGTCTTTCAACGACCGTCTCGTTTCACAAAGTCAGAAGGGCTGGAAACCCCAGGCGGGGCCTACAGCCAACGTGCTGTCCACTCGGGATCACAGTCAACCCTGCATAGCAACCCTGTGGGGGATTTCCTCTGTCAAGTAGCCCCTCGTTTCACGTGGCTACAAGGGTTTGAAAACCCGTGCGCCCCTCACGGGGCGAGTGCCAAAGACTCCACTTTGTGAAACGACGCGGAAGGGAAACCCTCTTTCCACTACCACCGCGAGTCACAGAGTTGGCACGGTTTGCGAACCCAGGCGGAGAGTGCCAGTTCTACGCAACTCTGTCAAAGAGCACTTTGACAGAGGGCGAAACCGTCTTTCAACTAACGTCTCATCTCACTAAGTTAGAAGTGTCTGGAAACCATGGCGGGAGACTGCGGCAAGTTCCATGGACTCGACTCTCCCATGCAGCACTTTGGGGAAACGGCCTTTCCACTAGCCTCTCTTTTCACCAAGACTGGCTTGAGAAACCAAGGCGGGGCCTACCCCGAAAGGGCCCTGGGCTCAGCTCTGGGAATCACTCTGGGGAAACCCTCTTTCAACTCACAGCAGCTGCACGTCACCAGCAGACAGGTGTTGCCACACTATCCAGGGCCCAGGCGGTACGTTCCATAGGCTCCGCGCTGCGAATCACCGTGGGGAAACCATCTTGCGACTAACGTCTCCTTTCCCTCACTCGGCAGTTTCTGAAAACTCCTGCGGAGCCCAGGCAGGAAGTTTGCACACACTCAACTCTGAAGCAGCACTTTAGGGAACCTGCCAGTCAACTGAGGGTCTCCTTTCACCACGTGACCTGTCTTTGAAAACCAATGCGGGGCCTACCCCGAACGGGTCACACACTCAACTCTCAGACGCGCTGTGGGGTATCCCCTCTTTCGACGAACCGCTTGTTTCCCTGGGTTAAGAAGTGTCTGAGAACTGTTTATGAGGGGCCTACAAGGCAAGTGCCGTATGCTGAACTCTGGGAAACGACACTGTCGGTAAAGCGTCGTTCAACGGACATCGGCTTCCTCTAAGGAAGAAGGCTTTGGACACCACTGCGAGGCCTACCCACAGGGTGCCATACCCTCGACTCTGGGGGAGGGGAGGGGGGTGGGGAAGTTTGGCGACACCATCTCTCCACCAGCGTCCGGTTTCACGAAGCTAAACCCTCGCTCGCAAACTATGCGGGGCTTAACGCGGAAAAGTGCCAGACACTCAACTACGTGATCTAACGCTGTGGGGACACCATCTTTCCACTCTCATCTCTTGACACGAAGTCGGAGGTGCCGGGAACTCGAGGTGGGGCCTACGCGGGAAGTGCCATACATACACTCCACTCGGTGAAACAGAACCCCTTCACCTAACGTCAGGTTTCAATCAGTTGCAAGTGTCTGAAAACACATGCGGTGCCTGGGCGGACACTGCCATAGGCCCCACTCTGTCCAACAACACTGTGGGGGCAACCACCTGGTTTCGCATCTGGTTTCGCAAAGCTAGAAGTGGTTGAAAACCTATGCGAGGCCTACAAGGAAAGTGCCATCTATACTCAACTCTAAGACACCACATTGTGATGAGAAGACCTCTCAACTGACATTCGGTTTCGCTAAGGTAGATGGTATGGCAGCTCGACGCGGCCCGTGCGGACGCTGCAATGTACTCGCCTCCGTGACACAACACTTGGAAAGCCATCTTGCAGCTGACGTCGTTCTCGCTCACGGAGAAGGGATTGGTACGTATGCGCGGCCTCGGCGGAAAAGTGCCACGCACGCAACTAGGTGAACGACGCTGTGGTGAAATCAGCGTGCGACTGTCATCCCGTTTCACAAAGTTAGAAGCGCTCGAAAATCCATGTGGGGCCCTACCAAGTGCCATAGAGTCAACGCCGGAGAACAACACCGAGGGGAATTCATCTTTCGCCTAACTTCTCGTTTCACGGAGGCAGAAGTGGCTGCAAAGCTCTGCGGGTTCTACCCGGAAAGTGTCACGTCCTCAACTTTCGCGACCAACACTGACTGTGCTCAAACCGTCTCTCAAATGACTTCTGGGGTCGGGGTCACTTGTCCCGAAGGGTTTGAAGACCCTATGCAGAAGCTCCAGGGGAAGTGCCTTCCAGTCTACTCCGGGAAAACACGGTGGCATAGCCAGCCATCTTTCGGTCTACGTCTCGCTTCACAGACGTAGAAGTGTTCGAAAACCTATGAGCGACGTACGCGGACAGTACCATACACTCCACTTTGCGAAACGACGCTGAGCTGCAACCATCTTTCGACTGCCACCTCACTTCACAAAGTGAGAATTGTTTGAACCCCGGTGCGGGGCTTAGGCGAAAAGTGCCCTTGTACTCCCAGAGGGTCAAAGAGCATCTGGGGGAGACCGGGTTTCAACCCACGCCTTGTTTCCGTAAGTTAGACGTGTGGGACCACGCATGCGGGTGCTAGTCGGAACGGGCCGCGTACTCAACTCTGTGCGACCACACTGTGGGGGAGCCATCTTTCAAGTAACACCCGGTTTCACGAAGATCGCCGTGGTTGAAAACCTGCGCGGCGTCTGAGCGGAACGTGCCATGTCCCCAACTCTGTGAGAGAACGCGGGGGAAACAGGCTTCCAGCTAACTTCTGGTTTCACTAAGTTAGAGGCGTCTGGAAACCTAGGCGAGGCTCACAGGGACAGGGCCACATTCGCAAGTGTGAAACAAACCACGGCGTGTTGAAAAGATCTTTCAACTAACGTCTTGGCACACCACGTTAGAGGTGTTTGAAACCTTACGCGGGGCCGATGCAGAAAGTGCCCTACGCTCCCTTCCTGTCTAGGGACACTGCGGCCATCCGTCTTCCCAGTTAACATCTTCGTTCACGAAGTTAGTACTGTTGGGAAACCCTTGCGGGCAACCATGCACCTCAGGGAAGTTGCCAGGCACTCAGCTCTGGGACTACAGCTCTGCGGGGGGGGGGGGGGGGGGGGGGGGGCGGAACCATCTTGCCACGAACCTCTCGTTTCACGGCATTGGTCGTGTCTGAAAGCCATGCGGGGCCTAGGTCGAGAGGGCCGTACACCCATCTGTGTTCCCCAACATTGCGGGGGAACCATCTTTCGGCTCACACCAGGTTTCGCTAAGTTACCAAGTGTTTGACGGCACGGGCGGTGCCTTGGGGGATAGAGCCATGCGCTCAGCTGTGCGAAAGAGCACCGCGGGCAAACCAGACCGTCTTTCAACGAGCATCTGGTTTCCCTGAGGGAGAAGTGTTTGACAACCTAGGCGAGCCCACACGGGAAAAGAGGCCTCGACTCAACCCCGAACACAACGATGTGGTGACAGGAGGATCTTTCCAACTGACATCGGGTTTCACTTCGGTTTAATAAGACTTTGGAAACTGATACGGGGCCTCGGTGGAAAGTGCACTAGGCTCACCTCCTGTGACCCGTGACAGTGAGGAAACCATCTTTCAAGCGACCACCTTGTGGAAGCCGTCTTTCAACAATCCCCTTTCACCCAGCCAGAAGTGCTTGCAAACCTTTGCGAGGCCTACAAGGAGAGTGCCACAGGGACTCAACTCTGTGAAACCACATTGTGACGAAAGAAAAGCTCTTTCAGCTGACAGCCGGTGTCACCGGGTTCCAAGAGCTGGGAAGCCGATGTGGGTGGGGCCTATGCAGAAAGTGCCCGACACTCACGTCTGTCCGGCAGTGCTGCGGGGAATCCATCCTTCAAGCAACGTCTTGTTTCTCTAAGCCAGCCGTGCTTGAAAACGCAGGCGGGCAACTGTGAGGGAAGGGTCACACACTCAGCTCTGTGATACTCAGCTCTGTGGCCGACTCACACCATAAGGAGGGTCTGAAGACCACGCAGGGCCCACACCGAAGGTGCCGTACGCTCGGCTCTGTAAAACCGCACTGTGAGGAAACAGTCTTTTACCTAGCGAACATCAAGCTCCACTAAGTCACACGTGTCTGGAAACACATGCGGGGGGTCTACGGGGATGGGGCCCTACACTCGACTCGGTGAAACAACACTGCGGGGAGTCCAGGTTTCAAGGAGCACCTGGTTTCACGCAGACAAAAGTTTCAAGCAGCTACAACTTACGCAGCGCCTACGCCGAGTGTGTGGCGTGTACTCAACTCTGTGAAGGAACACTGTGGTGAAACTGCCTTTCAACTAGCCTCTGCTTGCACTCCCTTAGAAGTGTTTCAAAACCTATAACGAGGGCCTACCGGGAAGGCGCCGTACACTTCATCTCTGGGACACCGCACGAGGCTTGGGCAGGTCTGTCGCCTAACCTCTGGCTCCACTCAGAAGTGCTTGAAAACCTCTGCGGGGCCTAGGCAGAAAGCGCCGTTCACCGAAGTCTGTCAGACAAGTCTGTGGGGGAAACGAATCCCTCTTTAAAGAGCATCTTGCTTCGGTGAGCTGGTACTGTTTGAGGACCCGTGCCGGAAACCACGAGGGAAGAGCAATATCCTCAGCTCTGGGAGACAGCTCGGCGAGAAAAGCACCTTCCAACTGAATTCTTGTTTCACTACGTGAGTGGTGTTTGAAAACTACGCGGGGCCTCCAGGGAAAGGGCCATACACTCGACTCTGTGACACGAAACTCTGGGTAAACCACCTCTCGCCCAACGTCAGGTTTCCGTGAGTTGCCGGTGTCTGAAAACACGTGCGGTGCCTAGGCGGATAGTGCCGCGGGCTCGACTCTGTCCGACGACACCGCGGGGGAGGCCGTCTTTCAACTCTCGCCTCGTTTCCCAAAGCTACAACTGTCTGAAGACCCATCCCTGGATACCGTGAGGGAAGGGCAAGAGCCTCAGCTCCGGGAGACACCTCGGCGAGAAAAGCATCATCTTCCAACTACGCACCCTTGTTTCACTACGTGAGTGGTGTTTGAAAACTACGCGGGGCCTACCGGGAAAGTGCCACACACACACAGACTCGAGTCTGTTAAACGAAGCTCTGGGTAAACAATCTTTCGCCCAACGTCAGGTTTCAGTAAGTTGCAGGTGTTTGAAAGCACGTGCGGTGCCTAGGCGGAGAGTGCCACAGGCTCCACTCTGTCAAACCACACTGTGGGGAAACCGTCTTTCAACGACCGTCTCGTTTCACAAAGTCAGAAGGGCTGGAAACCCCAGGCGGGGCCTACAGCCAACGTGCTGTCCACTCGGGATCACAGTCAACCCTGCATAGCAACCCTGTGGGGGATTTCCTCTGTCAAGTAGCCCCTCGTTTCACGTGGCTACAAGGGTTTGAAAACCCGTGCGCCCCTCACGGGGCGAGTGCCAAAGACTCCACTTTGTGAAACGACGCGGAAGGGAAACCCTCTTTCCACTACCACCGCGAGTCACAGAGTTGGCACGGTTTGCGAACCCAGGCGGAGAGTGCCAGTTCTACGCAACTCTGTCAAAGAGCACTTTGACAGAGGGCGAAACCGTCTTTCAACTAACGTCTCATCTCACTAAGTTAGAAGTGTCTGGAAACCATGGCGGGAGACTGCGGCAAGTTCCATGGACTCGACTCTCCCATGCAGCACTTTGGGGAAACGGCCTTTCCACTAGCCTCTCTTTTCACCAAGACTGGCTTGAGAAACCAAGGCGGGGCCTACCCCGAAAGGGCCCTGGGCTCAGCTCTGGGAATCACTCTGGGGAAACCCTCTTTCAACTCACAGCAGCTGCACGTCACCAGCAGACAGGTGTTGCCACACTATCCAGGGCCCAGGCGGTACGTTCCATAGGCTCCGCGCTGCGAATCACCGTGGGGAAACCATCTTGCGACTAACGTCTCCTTTCCCTCACTCGGCAGTTTCTGAAAACTCCTGCGGAGCCCAGGCAGGAAGTTTGCACACACTCAACTCTGAAGCAGCACTTTAGGGAACCTGCCAGTCAACTGAGGGTCTCCTTTCACCACGTGACCTGTCTTTGAAAACCAATGCGGGGCCTACCCCGAACGGGTCACACACTCAACTCTCAGACGCGCTGTGGGGTATCCCCTCTTTCGACGAACCGCTTGTTTCCCTGGGTTAAGAAGTGTCTGAGAACTGTTTATGAGGGGCCTACAAGGCAAGTGCCGTATGCTGAACTCTGGGAAACGACACTGTCGGTAAAGCGTCGTTCAACGGACATCGGCTTCCTCTAAGGAAGAAGGCTTTGGACACCACTGCGAGGCCTACCCACAGGGTGCCATACCCTCGACTCTGGGGGAGGGGAGGGGGGTGGGGAAGTTTGGCGACACCATCTCTCCACCAGCGTCCGGTTTCACGAAGCTAAACCCTCGCTCGCAAACTATGCGGGGCTTAACGCGGAAAAGTGCCAGACACTCAACTACGTGATCTAACGCTGTGGGGACACCATCTTTCCACTCTCATCTCTTGACACGAAGTCGGAGGTGCCGGGAACTCGAGGTGGGGCCTACGCGGGAAGTGCCATACATACACTCCACTCGGTGAAACAGAACCCCTTCACCTAACGTCAGGTTTCAATCAGTTGCAAGTGTCTGAAAACACATGCGGTGCCTGGGCGGACACTGCCATAGGCCCCACTCTGTCCAACAACACTGTGGGGGCAACCACCTGGTTTCGCATCTGGTTTCGCAAAGCTAGAAGTGGTTGAAAACCTATGCGAGGCCTACAAGGAAAGTGCCATCTATACTCAACTCTAAGACACCACATTGTGATGAGAAGACCTCTCAACTGACATTCGGTTTCGCTAAGGTAGATGGTATGGCAGCTCGACGCGGCCCGTGCGGACGCTGCAATGTACTCGCCTCCGTGACACAACACTTGGAAAGCCATCTTGCAGCTGACGTCGTTCTCGCTCACGGAGAAGGGATTGGTACGTATGCGCGGCCTCGGCGGAAAAGTGCCACGCACGCAACTAGGTGAACGACGCTGTGGTGAAATCAGCGTGCGACTGTCATCCCGTTTCACAAAGTTAGAAGCGCTCGAAAATCCATGTGGGGCCCTACCAAGTGCCATAGAGTCAACGCCGGAGAACAACACCGAGGGGAATTCATCTTTCGCCTAACTTCTCGTTTCACGGAGGCAGAAGTGGCTGCAAAGCTCTGCGGGTTCTACCCGGAAAGTGTCACGTCCTCAACTTTCGCGACCAACACTGACTGTGCTCAAACCGTCTCTCAAATGACTTCTGGGGTCGGGGTCACTTGTCCCGAAGGGTTTGAAGACCCTATGCAGAAGCTCCAGGGGAAGTGCCTTCCAGTCTACTCCGGGAAAACACGGTGGCATAGCCAGCCATCTTTCGGTCTACGTCTCGCTTCACAGACGTAGAAGTGTTCGAAAACCTATGAGCGACGTACGCGGACAGTACCATACACTCCACTTTGCGAAACGACGCTGAGCTGCAACCATCTTTCGACTGCCACCTCACTTCACAAAGTGAGAATTGTTTGAACCCCGGTGCGGGGCTTAGGCGAAAAGTGCCCTTGTACTCCCAGAGGGTCAAAGAGCATCTGGGGGAGACCGGGTTTCAACCCACGCCTTGTTTCCGTAAGTTAGACGTGTGGGACCACGCATGCGGGTGCTAGTCGGAACGGGCCGCGTACTCAACTCTGTGCGACCACACTGTGGGGGAGCCATCTTTCAAGTAACACCCGGTTTCACGAAGATCGCCGTGGTTGAAAACCTGCGCGGCGTCTGAGCGGAACGTGCCATGTCCCCAACTCTGTGAGAGAACGCGGGGGAAACAGGCTTCCAGCTAACTTCTGGTTTCACTAAGTTAGAGGCGTCTGGAAACCTAGGCGAGGCTCACAGGGACAGGGCCACATTCGCAAGTGTGAAACAAACCACGGCGTGTTGAAAAGATCTTTCAACTAACGTCTTGGCACACCACGTTAGAGGTGTTTGAAACCTTACGCGGGGCCGATGCAGAAAGTGCCCTACGCTCCCTTCCTGTCTAGGGACACTGCGGCCATCCGTCTTCCCAGTTAACATCTTCGTTCACGAAGTTAGTACTGTTGGGAAACCCTTGCGGGCAACCATGCACCTCAGGGAAGTTGCCAGGCACTCAGCTCGGGGACTACAGCTCTGCGGGGGGGGGGGGGGGGAGGGGGGGCGGAACCATCTTGCCACGAACCTCTCGTTTCACGGCATTGGTCGTGTCTGAAAGCCATGCGGGGCCTAGGTCGAGAGGGCCGTACACCCATCTGTGTTCCCCAACATTGCGGGGGAACCATCTTTCGGCTCACACCAGGTTTCGCTAAGTTACCAAGTGTTTGACGGCACGGGCGGTGCCTTGGGGGATAGAGCCATGCGCTCAGCTGTGCGAAAGAGCACCGCGGGCAAACCAGACCGTCTTTCAACGAGCATCTGGTTTCCCTGAGGGAGAAGTGTTTGACAACCTAGGCGAGCCCACACGGGAAAAGAGGCCTCGACTCAACCCCGAACACAACGATGTGGTGACAGGAGGATCTTTCCAACTGACATCGGGTTTCACTTCGGTTTAATAAGACTTTGGAAACTGATACGGGGCCTCGGTGGAAAGTGCACTAGGCTCACCTCCTGTGACCCGTGACAGTGAGGAAACCATCTTTCAAGCGACCACCTTGTGGAAGCCGTCTTTCAACAATCCCCTTTCACCCAGCCAGAAGTGCTTGCAAACCTTTGCGAGGCCTACAAGGAGAGTGCCACAGGGACTCAACTCTGTGAAACCACATTGTGACGAAAGAAAAGCTCTTTCAGCTGACAGCCGGTGTCACCGGGTTCCAAGAGCTGGGAAGCCGATGTGGGTGGGGCCTATGCAGAAAGTGCCCGACACTCACGTCTGTCCGGCAGTGCTGCGGGGAATCCATCCTTCAAGCAACGTCTTGTTTCTCTAAGCCAGCCGTGCTTGAAAACGCAGGCGGGCAACTGTGAGGGAAGGGTCACACACTCAGCTCTGTGATACTCAGCTCTGTGGCCGACTCACACCATAAGGAGGGTCTGAAGACCACGCAGGGCCCACACCGAAGGTGCCGTACGCTCGGCTCTGTAAAACCGCACTGTGAGGAAACAGTCTTTTACCTAGCGAACATCAAGCTCCACTAAGTCACACGTGTCTGGAAACACATGCGGGGGGTCTACGGGGATGGGGCCCTACACTCGACTCGGTGAAACAACACTGCGGGGAGTCCAGGTTTCAAGGAGCACCTGGTTTCACGCAGACAAAAGTTTCAAGCAGCTACAACTTACGCAGCGCCTACGCCGAGTGTGTGGCGTGTACTCAACTCTGTGAAGGAACACTGTGGTGAAACTGCCTTTCAACTAGCCTCTGCTTGCACTCCCTTAGAAGTGTTTCAAAACCTATAACGAGGGCCTACCGGGAAGGCGCCGTACACTTCATCTCTGGGACACCGCACGAGGCTTGGGCAGGTCTGTCGCCTAACCTCTGGCTCCACTCAGAAGTGCTTGAAAACCTCTGCGGGGCCTAGGCAGAAAGCGCCGTTCACCGAAGTCTGTCAGACAAGTCTGTGGGGGAAACGAATCCCTCTTTAAAGAGCATCTTGCTTCGGTGAGCTGGTACTGTTTGAGGACCCGTGCCGGAAACCACGAGGGAAGAGCAATATCCTCAGCTCTGGGAGACAGCTCGGCGAGAAAAGCACCTTCCAACTGAATTCTTGTTTCACTACGTGAGTGGTGTTTGAAAACTACGCGGGGCCTCCAGGGAAAGGGCCATACACTCGACTCTGTGACACGAAACTCTGGGTAAACCACCTCTCGCCCAACGTCAGGTTTCCGTGAGTTGCCGGTGTCTGAAAACACGTGCGGTGCCTAGGCGGATAGTGCCGCGGGCTCGACTCTGTCCGACGACACCGCGGGGGAGGCCGTCTTTCAACTCTCGCCTCGTTTCCCAAAGCTACAACTGTCTGAAGACCCATCCCTGGATACCGTGAGGGAAGGGCAAGAGCCTCAGCTCCGGGAGACACCTCGGCGAGAAAAGCATCATCTTCCAACTACGCACCCTTGTTTCACTACGTGAGTGGTGTTTGAAAACTACGCGGGGCCTACCGGGAAAGTGCCACACACACACAGACTCGAGTCTGTTAAACGAAGCTCTGGGTAAACAATCTTTCGCCCAACGTCAGGTTTCAGTAAGTTGCAGGTGTTTGAAAGCACGTGCGGTGCCTAGGCGGAGAGTGCCACAGGCTCCACTCTGTCAAACCACACTGTGGGGAAACCGTCTTTCAACGACCGTCTCGTTTCACAAAGTCAGAAGGGCTGGAAACCCCAGGCGGGGCCTACAGCCAACGTGCTGTCCACTCGGGATCACAGTCAACCCTGCATAGCAACCCTGTGGGGGATTTCCTCTGTCAAGTAGCCCCTCGTTTCACGTGGCTACAAGGGTTTGAAAACCCGTGCGCCCCTCACGGGGCGAGTGCCAAAGACTCCACTTTGTGAAACGACGCGGAAGGGAAACCCTCTTTCCACTACCACCGCGAGTCACAGAGTTGGCACGGTTTGCGAACCCAGGCGGAGAGTGCCAGTTCTACGCAACTCTGTCAAAGAGCACTTTGACAGAGGGCGAAACCGTCTTTCAACTAACGTCTCATCTCACTAAGTTAGAAGTGTCTGGAAACCATGGCGGGAGACTGCGGCAAGTTCCATGGACTCGACTCTCCCATGCAGCACTTTGGGGAAACGGCCTTTCCACTAGCCTCTCTTTTCACCAAGACTGGCTTGAGAAACCAAGGCGGGGCCTACCCCGAAAGGGCCCTGGGCTCAGCTCTGGGAATCACTCTGGGGAAACCCTCTTTCAACTCACAGCAGCTGCACGTCACCAGCAGACAGGTGTTGCCACACTATCCAGGGCCCAGGCGGTACGTTCCATAGGCTCCGCGCTGCGAATCACCGTGGGGAAACCATCTTGCGACTAACGTCTCCTTTCCCTCACTCGGCAGTTTCTGAAAACTCCTGCGGAGCCCAGGCAGGAAGTTTGCACACACTCAACTCTGAAGCAGCACTTTAGGGAACCTGCCAGTCAACTGAGGGTCTCCTTTCACCACGTGACCTGTCTTTGAAAACCAATGCGGGGCCTACCCCGAACGGGTCACACACTCAACTCTCAGACGCGCTGTGGGGTATCCCCTCTTTCGACGAACCGCTTGTTTCCCTGGGTTAAGAAGTGTCTGAGAACTGTTTATGAGGGGCCTACAAGGCAAGTGCCGTATGCTGAACTCTGGGAAACGACACTGTCGGTAAAGCGTCGTTCAACGGACATCGGCTTCCTCTAAGGAAGAAGGCTTTGGACACCACTGCGAGGCCTACCCACAGGGTGCCATACCCTCGACTCTGGGGGAGGGGAGGGGGGTGGGGAAGTTTGGCGACACCATCTCTCCACCAGCGTCCGGTTTCACGAAGCTAAACCCTCGCTCGCAAACTATGCGGGGCTTAACGCGGAAAAGTGCCAGACACTCAACTACGTGATCTAACGCTGTGGGGACACCATCTTTCCACTCTCATCTCTTGACACGAAGTCGGAGGTGCCGGGAACTCGAGGTGGGGCCTACGCGGGAAGTGCCATACATACACTCCACTCGGTGAAACAGAACCCCTTCACCTAACGTCAGGTTTCAATCAGTTGCAAGTGCCTGAAAACACATGCGGTGCCTGGGCGGACACTGCCATAGGCCCCACTCTGTCCAACAACACTGTGGGGGCAACCACCTGGTTTCGCATCTGGTTTCGCAAAGCTAGAAGTGGTTGAAAACCTATGCGAGGCCTACAAGGAAAGTGCCATCTATACTCAACTCTAAGACACCACATTGTGATGAGAAGACCTCTCAACTGACATTCGGTTTCGCTAAGGTAGATGGTATGGCAGCTCGACGCGGCCCGTGCGGACGCTGCAATGTACTCGCCTCCGTGACACAACACTTGGAAAGCCATCTTGCAGCTGACGTCGTTCTCGCTCACGGAGAAGGGATTGGTACGTATGCGCGGCCTCGGCGGAAAAGTGCCACGCACGCAACTAGGTGAACGACGCTGTGGTGAAATCAGCGTGCGACTGTCATCCCGTTTCACAAAGTTAGAAGCGCTCGAAAATCCATGTGGGGCCCTACCAAGTGCCATAGAGTCAACGCCGGAGAACAACACCGAGGGGAATTCATCTTTCGCCTAACTTCTCGTTTCACGGAGGCAGAAGTGGCTGCAAAGCTCTGCGGGTTCTACCCGGAAAGTGTCACGTCCTCAACTTTCGCGACCAACACTGACTGTGCTCAAACCGTCTCTCAAATGACTTCTGGGGTCGGGGTCACTTGTCCCGAAGGGTTTGAAGACCCTATGCAGAAGCTCCAGGGGAAGTGCCTTCCAGTCTACTCCGGGAAAACACGGTGGCATAGCCAGCCATCTTTCGGTCTACGTCTCGCTTCACAGACGTAGAAGTGTTCGAAAACCTATGAGCGACGTACGCGGACAGTACCATACACTCCACTTTGCGAAACGACGCTGAGCTGCAACCATCTTTCGACTGCCACCTCACTTCACAAAGTGAGAATTGTTTGAACCCCGGTGCGGGGCTTAGGCGAAAAGTGCCCTTGTACTCCCAGAGGGTCAAAGAGCATCTGGGGGAGACCGGGTTTCAACCCACGCCTTGTTTCCGTAAGTTAGACGTGTGGGACCACGCATGCGGGTGCTAGTCGGAACGGGCCGCGTACTCAACTCTGTGCGACCACACTGTGGGGGAGCCATCTTTCAAGTAACACCCGGTTTCACGAAGATCGCCGTGGTTGAAAACCTGCGCGGCGTCTGAGCGGAACGTGCCATGTCCCCAACTCTGTGAGAGAACGCGGGGGAAACAGGCTTCCAGCTAACTTCTGGTTTCACTAAGTTAGAGGCGTCTGGAAACCTAGGCGAGGCTCACAGGGACAGGGCCACATTCGCAAGTGTGAAACAAACCACGGCGTGTTGAAAAGATCTTTCAACTAACGTCTTGGCACACCACGTTAGAGGTGTTTGAAACCTTACGCGGGGCCGATGCAGAAAGTGCCCTACGCTCCCTTCCTGTCTAGGGACACTGCGGCCATCCGTCTTCCCAGTTAACATCTTCGTTCACGAAGTTAGTACTGTTGGGAAACCCTTGCGGGCAACCATGCACCTCAGGGAAGTTGCCAGGCACTCAGCTCTGGGACTACAGCTCTGCGGGGGGGGGGGGGGGGAGGGGGGGGCGGAACCATCTTGCCACGAACCTCTCGTTTCACGGCATTGGTCGTGTCTGAAAGCCATGCGGGGCCTAGGTCGAGAGGGCCGTACACCCATCTGTGTTCCCCAACATTGCGGGGGAACCATCTTTCGGCTCACACCAGGTTTCGCTAAGTTACCAAGTGTTTGACGGCACGGGCGGTGCCTTGGGGGATAGAGCCATGCGCTCAGCTGTGCGAAAGAGCACCGCGGGCAAACCAGACCGTCTTTCAACGAGCATCTGGTTTCCCTGAGGGAGAAGTGTTTGACAACCTAGGCGAGCCCACACGGGAAAAGAGGCCTCGACTCAACCCCGAACACAACGATGTGGTGACAGGAGGATCTTTCCAACTGACATCGGGTTTCACTTCGGTTTAATAAGACTTTGGAAACTGATACGGGGCCTCGGTGGAAAGTGCACTAGGCTCACCTCCTGTGACCCGTGACAGTGAGGAAACCATCTTTCAAGCGACCACCTTGTGGAAGCCGTCTTTCAACAATCCCCTTTCACCCAGCCAGAAGTGCTTGCAAACCTTTGCGAGGCCTACAAGGAGAGTGCCACAGGGACTCAACTCTGTGAAACCACATTGTGACGAAAGAAAAGCTCTTTCAGCTGACAGCCGGTGTCACCGGGTTCCAAGAGCTGGGAAGCCGATGTGGGTGGGGCCTATGCAGAAAGTGCCCGACACTCACGTCTGTCCGGCAGTGCTGCGGGGAATCCATCCTTCAAGCAACGTCTTGTTTCTCTAAGCCAGCCGTGCTTGAAAACGCAGGCGGGCAACTGTGAGGGAAGGGTCACACACTCAGCTCTGTGATACTCAGCTCTGTGGCCGACTCACACCATAAGGAGGGTCTGAAGACCACGCAGGGCCCACACCGAAGGTGCCGTACGCTCGGCTCTGTAAAACCGCACTGTGAGGAAACAGTCTTTTACCTAGCGAACATCAAGCTCCACTAAGTCACACGTGTCTGGAAACACATGCGGGGGGTCTACGGGGATGGGGCCCTACACTCGACTCGGTGAAACAACACTGCGGGGAGTCCAGGTTTCAAGGAGCACCTGGTTTCACGCAGACAAAAGTTTCAAGCAGCTACAACTTACGCAGCGCCTACGCCGAGTGTGTGGCGTGTACTCAACTCTGTGAAGGAACACTGTGGTGAAACTGCCTTTCAACTAGCCTCTGCTTGCACTCCCTTAGAAGTGTTTCAAAACCTATAACGAGGGCCTACCGGGAAGGCGCCGTACACTTCATCTCTGGGACACCGCACGAGGCTTGGGCAGGTCTGTCGCCTAACCTCTGGCTCCACTCAGAAGTGCTTGAAAACCTCTGCGGGGCCTAGGCAGAAAGCGCCGTTCACCGAAGTCTGTCAGACAAGTCTGTGGGGGAAACGAATCCCTCTTTAAAGAGCATCTTGCTTCGGTGAGCTGGTACTGTTTGAGGACCCGTGCCGGAAACCACGAGGGAAGAGCAATATCCTCAGCTCTGGGAGACAGCTCGGCGAGAAAAGCACCTTCCAACTGAATTCTTGTTTCACTACGTGAGTGGTGTTTGAAAACTACGCGGGGCCTCCAGGGAAAGGGCCATACACTCGACTCTGTGACACGAAACTCTGGGTAAACCACCTCTCGCCCAACGTCAGGTTTCCGTGAGTTGCCGGTGTCTGAAAACACGTGCGGTGCCTAGGCGGATAGTGCCGCGGGCTCGACTCTGTCCGACGACACCGCGGGGGAGGCCGTCTTTCAACTCTCGCCTCGTTTCCCAAAGCTACAACTGTCTGAAGACCCATCCCTGGATACCGTGAGGGAAGGGCAAGAGCCTCAGCTCCGGGAGACACCTCGGCGAGAAAAGCATCATCTTCCAACTACGCACCCTTGTTTCACTACGTGAGTGGTGTTTGAAAACTACGCGGGGCCTACCGGGAAAGTGCCACACACACACAGACTCGAGTCTGTTAAACGAAGCTCTGGGTAAACAATCTTTCGCCCAACGTCAGGTTTCAGTAAGTTGCAGGTGTTTGAAAGCACGTGCGGTGCCTAGGCGGAGAGTGCCACAGGCTCCACTCTGTCAAACCACACTGTGGGGAAACCGTCTTTCAACGACCGTCTCGTTTCACAAAGTCAGAAGGGCTGGAAACCCCAGGCGGGGCCTACAGCCAACGTGCTGTCCACTCGGGATCACAGTCAACCCTGCATAGCAACCCTGTGGGGGATTTCCTCTGTCAAGTAGCCCCTCGTTTCACGTGGCTACAAGGGTTTGAAAACCCGTGCGCCCCTCACGGGGCGAGTGCCAAAGACTCCACTTTGTGAAACGACGCGGAAGGGAAACCCTCTTTCCACTACCACCGCGAGTCACAGAGTTGGCACGGTTTGCGAACCCAGGCGGAGAGTGCCAGTTCTACGCAACTCTGTCAAAGAGCACTTTGACAGAGGGCGAAACCGTCTTTCAACTAACGTCTCATCTCACTAAGTTAGAAGTGTCTGGAAACCATGGCGGGAGACTGCGGCAAGTTCCATGGACTCGACTCTCCCATGCAGCACTTTGGGGAAACGGCCTTTCCACTAGCCTCTCTTTTCACCAAGACTGGCTTGAGAAACCAAGGCGGGGCCTACCCCGAAAGGGCCCTGGGCTCAGCTCTGGGAATCACTCTGGGGAAACCCTCTTTCAACTCACAGCAGCTGCACGTCACCAGCAGACAGGTGTTGCCACACTATCCAGGGCCCAGGCGGTACGTTCCATAGGCTCCGCGCTGCGAATCACCGTGGGGAAACCATCTTGCGACTAACGTCTCCTTTCCCTCACTCGGCAGTTTCTGAAAACTCCTGCGGAGCCCAGGCAGGAAGTTTGCACACACTCAACTCTGAAGCAGCACTTTAGGGAACCTGCCAGTCAACTGAGGGTCTCCTTTCACCACGTGACCTGTCTTTGAAAACCAATGCGGGGCCTACCCCGAACGGGTCACACACTCAACTCTCAGACGCGCTGTGGGGTATCCCCTCTTTCGACGAACCGCTTGTTTCCCTGGGTTAAGAAGTGTCTGAGAACTGTTTATGAGGGGCCTACAAGGCAAGTGCCGTATGCTGAACTCTGGGAAACGACACTGTCGGTAAAGCGTCGTTCAACGGACATCGGCTTCCTCTAAGGAAGAAGGCTTTGGACACCACTGCGAGGCCTACCCACAGGGTGCCATACCCTCGACTCTGGGGGAGGGGAGGGGGGTGGGGAAGTTTGGCGACACCATCTCTCCACCAGCGTCCGGTTTCACGAAGCTAAACCCTCGCTCGCAAACTATGCGGGGCTTAACGCGGAAAAGTGCCAGACACTCAACTACGTGATCTAACGCTGTGGGGACACCATCTTTCCACTCTCATCTCTTGACACGAAGTCGGAGGTGCCGGGAACTCGAGGTGGGGCCTACGCGGGAAGTGCCATACATACACTCCACTCGGTGAAACAGAACCCCTTCACCTAACGTCAGGTTTCAATCAGTTGCAAGTGTCTGAAAACACATGCGGTGCCTGGGCGGACACTGCCATAGGCCCCACTCTGTCCAACAACACTGTGGGGGCAACCACCTGGTTTCGCATCTGGTTTCGCAAAGCTAGAAGTGGTTGAAAACCTATGCGAGGCCTACAAGGAAAGTGCCATCTATACTCAACTCTAAGACACCACATTGTGATGAGAAGACCTCTCAACTGACATTCGGTTTCGCTAAGGTAGATGGTATGGCAGCTCGACGCGGCCCGTGCGGACGCTGCAATGTACTCGCCTCCGTGACACAACACTTGGAAAGCCATCTTGCAGCTGACGTCGTTCTCGCTCACGGAGAAGGGATTGGTACGTATGCGCGGCCTCGGCGGAAAAGTGCCACGCACGCAACTAGGTGAACGACGCTGTGGTGAAATCAGCGTGCGACTGTCATCCCGTTTCACAAAGTTAGAAGCGCTCGAAAATCCATGTGGGGCCCTACCAAGTGCCATAGAGTCAACGCCGGAGAACAACACCGAGGGGAATTCATCTTTCGCCTAACTTCTCGTTTCACGGAGGCAGAAGTGGCTGCAAAGCTCTGCGGGTTCTACCCGGAAAGTGTCACGTCCTCAACTTTCGCGACCAACACTGACTGTGCTCAAACCGTCTCTCAAATGACTTCTGGGGTCGGGGTCACTTGTCCCGAAGGGTTTGAAGACCCTATGCAGAAGCTCCAGGGGAAGTGCCTTCCAGTCTACTCCGGGAAAACACGGTGGCATAGCCAGCCATCTTTCGGTCTACGTCTCGCTTCACAGACGTAGAAGTGTTCGAAAACCTATGAGCGACGTACGCGGACAGTACCATACACTCCACTTTGCGAAACGACGCTGAGCTGCAACCATCTTTCGACTGCCACCTCACTTCACAAAGTGAGAATTGTTTGAACCCCGGTGCGGGGCTTAGGCGAAAAGTGCCCTTGTACTCCCAGAGGGTCAAAGAGCATCTGGGGGAGACCGGGTTTCAACCCACGCCTTGTTTCCGTAAGTTAGACGTGTGGGACCACGCATGCGGGTGCTAGTCGGAACGGGCCGCGTACTCAACTCTGTGCGACCACACTGTGGGGGAGCCATCTTTCAAGTAACACCCGGTTTCACGAAGATCGCCGTGGTTGAAAACCTGCGCGGCGTCTGAGCGGAACGTGCCATGTCCCCAACTCTGTGAGAGAACGCGGGGGAAACAGGCTTCCAGCTAACTTCTGGTTTCACTAAGTTAGAGGCGTCTGGAAACCTAGGCGAGGCTCACAGGGACAGGGCCACATTCGCAAGTGTGAAACAAACCACGGCGTGTTGAAAAGATCTTTCAACTAACGTCTTGGCACACCACGTTAGAGGTGTTTGAAACCTTACGCGGGGCCGATGCAGAAAGTGCCCTACGCTCCCTTCCTGTCTAGGGACACTGCGGCCATCCGTCTTCCCAGTTAACATCTTCGTTCACGAAGTTAGTACTGTTGGGAAACCCTTGCGGGCAACCATGCACCTCAGGGAAGTTGCCAGGCACTCAGCTCTGGGACTACAGCTCTGCGGGGGGGGGGGGGGGGGGGGGGGGGCGGAACCATCTTGCCACGAACCTCTCGTTTCACGGCATTGGTCGTGTCTGAAAGCCATGCGGGGCCTAGGTCGAGAGGGCCGTACACCCATCTGTGTTCCCCAACATTGCGGGGGAACCATCTTTCGGCTCACACCAGGTTTCGCTGAGTTACCAAGTGTTTGACGGCACGGGCGGTGCCTTGGGGGATAGAGCCATGCGCTCAGCTGTGCGAAAGAGCACCGCGGGCAAACCAGACCGTCTTTCAACGAGCATCTGGTTTCCCTGAGGGAGAAGTGTTTGACAACCTAGGCGAGCCCACACGGGAAAAGAGGCCTCGACTCAACCCCGAACACAACGATGTGGTGACAGGAGGATCTTTCCAACTGACATCGGGTTTCACTTCGGTTTAATAAGACTTTGGAAACTGATACGGGGCCTCGGTGGAAAGTGCACTAGGCTCACCTCCTGTGACCCGTGACAGTGAGGAAACCATCTTTCAAGCGACCACCTTGTGGAAGCCGTCTTTCAACAATCCCCTTTCACCCAGCCAGAAGTGCTTGCAAACCTTTGCGAGGCCTACAAGGAGAGTGCCACAGGGACTCAACTCTGTGAAACCACATTGTGACGAAAGAAAAGCTCTTTCAGCTGACAGCCGGTGTCACCGGGTTCCAAGAGCTGGGAAGCCGATGTGGGTGGGGCCTATGCAGAAAGTGCCCGACACTCACGTCTGTCCGGCAGTGCTGCGGGGAATCCATCCTTCAAGCAACGTCTTGTTTCTCTAAGCCAGCCGTGCTTGAAAACGCAGGCGGGCAACTGTGAGGGAAGGGTCACACACTCAGCTCTGTGATACTCAGCTCTGTGGCCGACTCACACCATAAGGAGGGTCTGAAGACCACGCAGGGCCCACACCGAAGGTGCCGTACGCTCGGCTCTGTAAAACCGCACTGTGAGGAAACAGTCTTTTACCTAGCGAACATCAAGCTCCACTAAGTCACACGTGTCTGGAAACACATGCGGGGGGGTCTACGGGGATGGGGCCCTACACTCGACTCGGTGAAACAACACTGCGGGGAGTCCAGGTTTCAAGGAGCACCTGGTTTCACGCAGACAAAAGTTTCAAGCAGCTACAACTTACGCAGCGCCTACGCCGAGTGTGTGGCGTGTACTCAACTCTGTGAAGGAACACTGTGGTGAAACTGCCTTTCAACTAGCCTCTGCTTGCACTCCCTTAGAAGTGTTTCAAAACCTATAACGAGGGCCTACCGGGAAGGCGCCGTACACTTCATCTCTGGGACACCGCACGAGGCTTGGGCAGGTCTGTCGCCTAACCTCTGGCTCCACTCAGAAGTGCTTGAAAACCTCTGCGGGGCCTAGGCAGAAAGCGCCGTTCACCGAAGTCTGTCAGACAAGTCTGTGGGGGAAACGAATCCCTCTTTAAAGAGCATCTTGCTTCGGTGAGCTGGTACTGTTTGAGGACCCGTGCCGGAAACCACGAGGGAAGAGCAATATCCTCAGCTCTGGGAGACAGCTCGGCGAGAAAAGCACCTTCCAACTGAATTCTTGTTTCACTACGTGAGTGGTGTTTGAAAACTACGCGGGGCCTCCAGGGAAAGGGCCATACACTCGACTCTGTGACACGAAACTCTGGGTAAACCACCTCTCGCCCAACGTCAGGTTTCCGTGAGTTGCCGGTGTCTGAAAACACGTGCGGTGCCTAGGCGGATAGTGCCGCGGGCTCGACTCTGTCCGACGACACCGCGGGGGAGGCCGTCTTTCAACTCTCGCCTCGTTTCCCAAAGCTACAACTGTCTGAAGACCCATCCCTGGATACCGTGAGGGAAGGGCAAGAGCCTCAGCTCCGGGAGACACCTCGGCGAGAAAAGCATCATCTTCCAACTACGCACCCTTGTTTCACTACGTGAGTGGTGTTTGAAAACTACGCGGGGCCTACCGGGAAAGTGCCACACACACACAGACTCGAGTCTGTTAAACGAAGCTCTGGGTAAACAATCTTTCGCCCAACGTCAGGTTTCAGTAAGTTGCAGGTGTTTGAAAGCACGTGCGGTGCCTAGGCGGAGAGTGCCACAGGCTCCACTCTGTCAAACCACACTGTGGGGAAACCGTCTTTCAACGACCGTCTCGTTTCACAAAGTCAGAAGGGCTGGAAACCCCAGGCGGGGCCTACAGCCAACGTGCTGTCCACTCGGGATCACAGTCAACCCTGCATAGCAACCCTGTGGGGGATTTCCTCTGTCAAGTAGCCCCTCGTTTCACGTGGCTACAAGGGTTTGAAAACCCGTGCGCCCCTCACGGGGCGAGTGCCAAAGACTCCACTTTGTGAAACGACGCGGAAGGGAAACCCTCTTTCCACTACCACCGCGAGTCACAGAGTTGGCACGGTTTGCGAACCCAGGCGGAGAGTGCCAGTTCTACGCAACTCTGTCAAAGAGCACTTTGACAGAGGGCGAAACCGTCTTTCAACTAACGTCTCATCTCACTAAGTTAGAAGTGTCTGGAAACCATGGCGGGAGACTGCGGCAAGTTCCATGGACTCGACTCTCCCATGCAGCACTTTGGGGAAACGGCCTTTCCACTAGCCTCTCTTTTCACCAAGACTGGCTTGAGAAACCAAGGCGGGGCCTACCCCGAAAGGGCCCTGGGCTCAGCTCTGGGAATCACTCTGGGGAAACCCTCTTTCAACTCACAGCAGCTGCACGTCACCAGCAGACAGGTGTTGCCACACTATCCAGGGCCCAGGCGGTACGTTCCATAGGCTCCGCGCTGCGAATCACCGTGGGGAAACCATCTTGCGACTAACGTCTCCTTTCCCTCACTCGGCAGTTTCTGAAAACTCCTGCGGAGCCCAGGCAGGAAGTTTGCACACACTCAACTCTGAAGCAGCACTTTAGGGAACCTGCCAGTCAACTGAGGGTCTCCTTTCACCACGTGACCTGTCTTTGAAAACCAATGCGGGGCCTACCCCGAACGGGTCACACACTCAACTCTCAGACGCGCTGTGGGGTATCCCCTCTTTCGACGAACCGCTTGTTTCCCTGGGTTAAGAAGTGTCTGAGAACTGTTTATGAGGGGCCTACAAGGCAAGTGCCGTATGCTGAACTCTGGGAAACGACACTGTCGGTAAAGCGTCGTTCAACGGACATCGGCTTCCTCTAAGGAAGAAGGCTTTGGACACCACTGCGAGGCCTACCCACAGGGTGCCATACCCTCGACTCTGGGGGAGGGGAGGGGGGTGGGGAAGTTTGGCGACACCATCTCTCCACCAGCGTCCGGTTTCACGAAGCTAAACCCTCGCTCGCAAACTATGCGGGGCTTAACGCGGAAAAGTGCCAGACACTCAACTACGTGATCTAACGCTGTGGGGACACCATCTTTCCACTCTCATCTCTTGACACGAAGTCGGAGGTGCCGGGAACTCGAGGTGGGGCCTACGCGGGAAGTGCCATACATACACTCCACTCGGTGAAACAGAACCCCTTCACCTAACGTCAGGTTTCAATCAGTTGCAAGTGCCTGAAAACACATGCGGTGCCTGGGCGGACACTGCCATAGGCCCCACTCTGTCCAACAACACTGTGGGGGCAACCACCTGGTTTCGCATCTGGTTTCGCAAAGCTAGAAGTGGTTGAAAACCTATGCGAGGCCTACAAGGAAAGTGCCATCTATACTCAACTCTAAGACACCACATTGTGATGAGAAGACCTCTCAACTGACATTCGGTTTCGCTAAGGTAGATGGTATGGCAGCTCGACGCGGCCCGTGCGGACGCTGCAATGTACTCGCCTCCGTGACACAACACTTGGAAAGCCATCTTGCAGCTGACGTCGTTCTCGCTCACGGAGAAGGGATTGGTACGTATGCGCGGCCTCGGCGGAAAAGTGCCACGCACGCAACTAGGTGAACGACGCTGTGGTGAAATCAGCGTGCGACTGTCATCCCGTTTCACAAAGTTAGAAGCGCTCGAAAATCCATGTGGGGCCCTACCAAGTGCCATAGAGTCAACGCCGGAGAACAACACCGAGGGGAATTCATCTTTCGCCTAACTTCTCGTTTCACGGAGGCAGAAGTGGCTGCAAAGCTCTGCGGGTTCTACCCGGAAAGTGTCACGTCCTCAACTTTCGCGACCAACACTGACTGTGCTCAAACCGTCTCTCAAATGACTTCTGGGGTCGGGGTCACTTGTCCCGAAGGGTTTGAAGACCCTATGCAGAAGCTCCAGGGGAAGTGCCTTCCAGTCTACTCCGGGAAAACACGGTGGCATAGCCAGCCATCTTTCGGTCTACGTCTCGCTTCACAGACGTAGAAGTGTTCGAAAACCTATGAGCGACGTACGCGGACAGTACCATACACTCCACTTTGCGAAACGACGCTGAGCTGCAACCATCTTTCGACTGCCACCTCACTTCACAAAGTGAGAATTGTTTGAACCCCGGTGCGGGGCTTAGGCGAAAAGTGCCCTTGTACTCCCAGAGGGTCAAAGAGCATCTGGGGGAGACCGGGTATCAACCCACGCCTTGTTTCCGTAAGTTAGACGTGTGGGACCACGCATGCGGGTGCTAGTCGGAACGGGCCGCGTACTCAACTCTGTGCGACCACACTGTGGGGGAGCCATCTTTCAAGTAACACCCGGTTTCACGAAGATCGCCGTGGTTGAAAACCTGCGCGGCGTCTGAGCGGAACGTGCCATGTCCCCAACTCTGTGAGAGAACGCGGGGGAAACAGGCTTCCAGCTAACTTCTGGTTTCACTAAGTTAGAGGCGTCTGGAAACCTAGGCGAGGCTCACAGGGACAGGGCCACATTCGCAAGTGTGAAACAAACCACGGCGTGTTGAAAAGATCTTTCAACTAACGTCTTGGCACACCACGTTAGAGGTGTTTGAAACCTTACGCGGGGCCGATGCAGAAAGTGCCCTACGCTCCCTTCCTGTCTAGGGACACTGCGGCCATCCGTCTTCCCAGTTAACATCTTCGTTCACGAAGTTAGTACTGTTGGGAAACCCTTGCGGGCAACCATGCACCTCAGGGAAGTTGCCAGGCACTCAGCTCTGGGACTACAGCTCTGCGGGGGGGGGGGGGGGGGGGGGCGGAACCATCTTGCCACGAACCTCTCGTTTCATGGCCTTGGTCGTGTCTGAAAGCCATGCGGGGCCTAGGTCGAGAGGGCCGTACACCCATCTGTGTTCCCCAACATTGCGGGGGAACCGTCTTTCGGCTCACACCAGGTTTCGCTAAGTTACCAAGTGTTTGACAACATGGGCGGTGCCTACGGGGATTTTGCCATGTGCTCAGCTGTGCAAAAGAGCACTGTGGGCAAACCGTCTGTCAACAAACTTCTGGTTACCCCAAGGTAGAAGTGTTTCACAACCAGGGCGAGCCTACACGGAAAGAGGCATCGACTCAACCCCGAACACAACTATGTGGTGACAGGAGGATCTTTCCAACTGACATCGGGTTTCACTTAAGTTTAATAAGACTTTGGAAAATGATACCTGGCCTATGTGAAAGTGCACTAGGCTCACCTCCTGTGACCCGTGACAGTGAGGCAACCATCTTTTAATTGACCTTCGGATGGGCTTCAGTCCAGAGATGGTGAGGGCACAAGGGAGGCTGCCGCTAAGGATCAGTCTTTGGCTGTAAAGGCCACAAACGTTGATGGGCCCCTGGTCAGGGACGCCTCAGGAATCCTCTCGGGCAGCTGCAGCTGGGCCTGGGAAACGAAATGCTGAGCTTCCAGGTTCCATTGAGTGAGCTGGCACCGCTTCTGGACCCCAGGCGCCTGGTGTTGTCAGACTTTGGATTTGGTACCTAGGGTTAGGGTTCGGTCCAGGGAGGTCGCCAGGGCCGAAGTTACTCTGGCCTCGTGATCTCCCTTGAGGGCTGAAGTGTGGGCCCATGCGACAGGGTGGCTCAACTGGAGGGTTGGGGTTCGAGGCTGGCTTAGGTTTCGGTGGAGGGTTCCAGTTCAGTGTAGGGTTAGGGTTAGGGTTAGGTCCCAGTAGGCTCCTGGACCGAAACCACAGTAGGGCAGTTGTCTCCTTGAAGGGCTGAGTTGAGGGCACAAGGGAATATGCCGGTCAGGATCATTCTTTTGCTGCCAAGGCCACACAAGTCGATGGGCCCTTGGTCAGGGAGGATTCAGGAATCCTCTCGGGCAGCTGCAGCTGGGCCTGGGAAACGACATGCTGAGCTTCCAGGGTCCATGCCGAGTGAGCCTGCACTGCTTCTGGACCACAGGCATGTGGTGTTAACAGACTTTGGGATTGAGTCTCCTGGGGAGAGAGCCTTAGCAAGGTTAGTGTTCGGACCAGGGAGGTGACCAGGGCCGGAGCGAATCCGATCTCATTATCTCCCTCTACGACTGAAGTGAGGGCCCATGTGACAGGGCATGGGGGTTTCCGGCTCGGGGTAGGGTTAGTGTTAGGGTTAGGTCCAGGAGGCTCCAGGCACTGAACCCACAGCAGGGCAGTGGTCTCCCCGAAGGGCTGAGTTGAGGGCACAAGGGAGGGTGATGGTCAGGATCAGTCTTTAGCTACCAAGGCCACATAATTTGATGGGCCTCTGGTAAGGGAAGCCTCAGGAATCCTCTCGGGCATCTGCAGCCGGGCCTGGCAAACAACATGGTGAGCTTCCAGCTTCCATGCCGAGTGAGCCTGCACTGCTTCTGGACACCAGGCACGTGGTGTTGTCAGACTTTGGAATTGAGTCCCCATGGGGAGAGAGCCTTAGCTAGGGTTAGGGTTCTATCCAGGGACGTCACCAGGGACCAAGCAATTCAGGTCTCATGATCTCCCTTGAGGGCTGAAGTGAGGGCACATGCGAAGGGGCAGCTAAAGTGGAAGGATAGGATTCGAGGCCAGCTTAGGGTTCAGTGGAGAGCTCCTGCTCAGGGTAAGGTTAGGGTTAGGGTTAAGTCCCAGTAGGCTCCAGGCCGAACCCACAGAAGGGCAGGGGTCTCCCCGAAGGGCTGATTTGAGGGCACAAGGGAGGGTGCCCGTCACGATTAGTCTTTGGCTGCCAAGGCCACACACTGTCGATGGGCCCCTGCTAGGGGAAGTCTCAGGAATCCCTTCGGGCAGCTGCAGCCAACCCTGGGAAACGACATGGTGCTTCCAGGTTTCATGCCTTGTGAACCTGCACCACTTGTGGACTCCAGGCTCCTGGTGTTGTCAGACATTGGTATTGGATCCCCATGGGGAAAGAGCCTTAGCGAGGGTTAGGGTTCCGTCCAGGGACGTCCCCAGGGCCGATGCAACTTCGGTCTCATGATGTCCCTAGAAGGGTGAAGTGAGGGCCCATGCGACAATGTGGTTCAGGTATAGGGTTAGGTTTCGAGGCATGGTTAGGTTTTGGTGGAGGTCTTGTTTCGGGGCAGGGGTTAGGGTAGCATTAGGTCCCAGGAGGCTCTAGGCGCCAAGGCCACAGCAGCGCAGTGGTCTCCCTGAAGGGCTGAGTTGAAGGCACAAGGTATTGTCCCCGTCAGGGTCAGTCTTTGGCTACCAAGGCCACACAAGTCGATGGGACCCTGGTCAGGGAGGCCTCAGATTTCCTCTCAGGCAGCTGCAGCCTGGCCTGGGAAATGACATGTTGAGCTTCCAGGTTGTAACCCGTGTGAGTCTGCACCGCTTGTGGACCCCAGACGGGTGGTGTTGTCAGACTTTGTTTGGTATTGGGCCCCGTGGAGACAGAGCCTCAGAAAGTGTTAGGGTTCGGTCCAGGTACGTAGGCAGCTCCTAAGCGATTCCAGTCTCGTGACCTCCATCAAGGGCTGAGGTGAGGGCCCATGCGACCGGCCGACTCAAGTGTAGGGTTAGGGTTCGAGGCAGGCTTAGGTTTCGGTGGAGGGTCGTGTTTCAGCTTAGGGTATGGATTAGGGTTAGATCCCAGGAGGCTGCAGGCTTCGAAACCACAGCAGGGCATTGGTATCCCCGAAGGGCTGATTTGAGGGCACAAGATAGGTCGTCGGTCAGATTAATCTTTGGCTGCCAAGGCCACACACTTCGATGGGCCCCTGGTCGGGGATGCCTCAGGAATCCTCACGGGCAGCTGCAGCCTGGCCTGGGAAACGACATGGTGAGCTTCCTGGTTTCATGCCTTGTGAGCCTGCACGGCTTGTGGACTCCAGATGCCTGGTGTTGTCAGACATTGGTAATGGGTACCCATGGGGAGAGAGCCTTAGCTAGGTTTGGGTTCGGTCCAGGGACGTCCCCAGGGCCGAAGCGACTCCGGTCTCGTTACCTCCATTGAGGGGTGAAGTGAGGGCCCATGCAACGGTGTGATTAAAGAGTAGGGTTAGGGTTAGAGGCCAGCTTAGGTTTCGGTGGAGGGACGTGTTTTGGGGTAGGGTTAGGATTAGGGTTAAGTCCCAGGAGGTGCCAGCCTCCAAACCACACCAGGGCAGTGTTCTCCCAAAGGGCTGAGTTGAGGGCACAAGGCAGGGTGCTGGTCAGGATCATCTTTGGCTGCCATGGCCACACACGTCGATGGGCCCCCAGTTGAGGAGGCATCCAGAATCCTCTCGGGCAGCTGCTGCCTGGCCTGATAAACGATATGGTGAGCTTCCAGGTTCATGCCGAGTGAGCCTGCACCGCTTAGGGACACCAGACGTGTGGTGTTGTCAGACTTTGTTATTGGGTCCCCATTGGGAGAGGGCCTTAGCTATGGTTAGGGTTCAGTACAGGGACTTTGCCAAAGCCTAAGTGATTCCAGTCTCGTGACTTCCATCGAGGGCTGAAGTGAGGTCCTATGCGACGGGGCGACTCAAGTGTAGGGTTAGGGTTCGAGGCAGGATTAGTTTTCAATGGAGGGTCCCTGTTTGACCTAGGGTTAGGTTCAAGGTTAGGTCCATGGAGGCTCCAGGCGCCGAACCCACAGCAGGGCACTGGTCTCCTCAAATGATGAGTTGAGGGCACAAAGGGGCGTTCTGCTCAGGATCAGTCTTTGGCGGCCAAGGCCACAGACGTCGATGTGCCCCCAGTCAAGGAGGCCTCCGGATTCCTCTTGCGCAGCTGCATCCCATCCTGGAAAATGACATGGTGAGCTTCCAGGTTCCATGACATGTGAGCCTGCACCACTTCTGGACCCCAGGCGCGTGGTGTTGCCAGACGTTGGAATTGGGTCCCCATGGGGAGAGAGCCTTAGCTAGGGTTGGGTTCAGTCCAGGGATGTCGCCAGGGCCAAAGCAACTCCGGTCTCATGATCTCCCTCGAGGGCTGAAGTGAGCGCCCATGCAGCAAGGCGGCGCAAGTGCAGGCTTAGGGTTCGAGGCAGGCTTAGGTTTCGGTGGAGGAGACCGGTTCGGTGTAGGGTTAGGGTTAAGGTTAGGTCCCTGGAGGCTCCAGGCACCGATCCCACAGCAGGACAGTGGTCTCCCTGAAGGGCTGAGTTGAGGGCACAGGGAGGGTGCCGGTCAGGATCAGTTTTTGGCTGCCAAGGCCACACACGTTATTGGGCCCCTGGTCGAGGAGGCCTCCGGAATCCTCTCGGGCACCTGTAGCCAGGCCTGGGAAACGACATGGTGAGCTTCCAGGTTCCATGCCGACTCAGCCTGCACCGCTTCTGGACCCCAGGTGCGTGGTTTTGTCAGACGTTGGAATTGGGTCCCCATGGGGAGAGAGCCTTAGCTAGTGTTAGGGTTCGGAACAGGGACGTTGCCAGGGCGGAAGCGACTCTGGTTTCATGATCTCCATCGAGGGCTGAAGTGAGGGTCCATGCCACAAGGCGGCTCAATTGCAGGGTTAGGGTTCAAGGCAGGCTTAGGTTTAAGTGGAAGCACCCTGTTCAGAGTAGGGTTAAGGTTAGGGTTAGGTCGCTGGGTGCTCCAGGAGCCGAACCCACAGCAGGCGAATGGTCTCCCTGAAGGGCTGAGTTGAGGGCACAAGGGAGGGTGCCGGGCAGGATCCATCCTTGTCTACCAGGGCACACACGTGATTAGGCCCCTGGTGGAAGAGGTCTCCGGAAACCCCTCAGGCAGCTGCAGCTGGGCCTGGGAAACGACCCGGTGAACCTCCAGGTTCCATGACACGTGAGACTGCACCGCTTCTAGACCCCAGGTGCGTGGTGTTGTCAGATGTTGGAATTGGGTCCCCATGCGGAGCCTTAGGGGTTAGGGTTTGGTCCTGCCATATCGCAAAGGCCGAAGCCACTCTGGTCTAGTGATCTCCCTTGATGGCTAAAGTGATGGCCCATGCCACAAGGCGGCTCAAGTGCAGGGTTAGGGTTCGAGGCAGGCTTAGGTTTCTTTGGAGGGGTCCATTTCAAGGTAGGGTTAGGGTTAGGGTTATGTCCCTGGAGGCTCCAGGCCCCTAACCCACAGCAGGGCAGTAGTCTTCCCGAAGGGCTGAGTTGAGGGCACAAGGGAGGGTGCCGGTCAGGATCCTCTTTGGCTGCCAGGGCCACACAAGTTGATCGGCCTCTCGTCTAGGAGGCCTCTGGAATCCTCTTGGGCAGCAGCAGCTGGGCCTGGGAAATGACATGGGGAGCTTCCAGGTTCCATGTCGGGTTAGCCTCCACCGCTTGTGAATCCCAGACTCGTGGTGTTGTCAGACATTGGTATTGGGTCCCCATTGGGAGAGAGACTTAGCTAGGGATAGGGTTCTTTCAAGGGACGTCACCAATGCCGAAGCGACTCCGGTCTCATGACCTCCTTTGAGTGCTGAGGTGAAGGCCATTGAGACGGGGAGACTCAATTGTAAGGTAATGGTTGGAGGTAGGCTTGGGTTTTGGTGGAGGGTCACGTTTCAGGGTAGGTTAGGGTTAGGGTTAGGTCCCAGTAACCTCCAGGCTCAGCACTCACAGCAGGGCAGTGGTCTCCCCGAAGGGCTGAATTGAGGGCACAAGGGAGGGTGCCGGTCAAGATCAGTCTTAGGCTGCCAAGGCCACACACGTCTATGAGCCCCTGGTGGGGGAGGCCTCAGGAATCTTCTCGGGCAGCTGCAGCTGGGCCTGTGAAAGGATATGTTGAGCTTCCAGTTTCCATGCTGAGTGAGTCTGCAGCGATTGTGGACACCAGGCTCGTGGTGTTGTCACACTTTGGTATTGGGACCACATGGGGAGAGAGCCTTAGGTAGGGTTGGGGTTCGGACCAGGGACGTCGCCAGGGCTGAAGTGACTCCACTCTCGTGATGTCCCTGGAGGTGTGAAGTGAGGGCCCGGGCTACGGGGCAGCTCAAGTTTACATTTAGGGTTTGAGGCCGGCATAGGTTTCGGTGGAGGGTCCCTGTTCGACCTAGGGTTAGGATTAGGGTTAGGACCCAGGAGGATCCAGGTGACGAAACCACAGCAGGACAGTGGTCTCACACGAGGGCTGAGTTGAGGGCACAAGGGAGGGTGCCGGTCAGGATCCGTCTTTGGCTGCCAAGGCCACACACGTCGATCAGTTTCTAGTCGAGTAGGCCTCTGGAATCCTCTCGGGCAGCTGCAGCCGGGTCTTGGAAACGACATGGTGAGCTTCCAGGTTCCATGGCGACTCAGCCTGCACCGCTTCTGGACCCCAGCGCATGGTGTTGTCAGACGTTGGAAGTGGGTCCTCATGGGGAGAGAGCCTTACCTAGGGTTAGGGTTCAGACCAGGGACATTGCCAGGGCCGAAGTGACTCCGGTGTCGTGATCCTCCTCGAGGGCTGAAGTGAGGGCCCATGCAGCAAGGCGGCTCAAGTGCAGGGTTAGGGTTCGATGCAGGCTTAGGTTTTGGTGGAGGCACATGGTTCGGGGTAGGGATAGGGTTAAGGTTAGGTCACAGGAGGCTCCAGGCGCCGAAACCACAGCAGGACAGTGGTCTCCCAGGAGGGCTGAGTTGAGGGCACAAGAGAGGGTGCCTTTTAGGACCCGTCTTTTCTGCCAAGGCCACACGTGATTGGGCCACTGGTCGAGGAGGCCTCCGGAATCCTCTCGGGCAGTTGTAGCTGGCCTGTGAAATGACATGGTGAGCTTCCAGGTTCCATGCCATGTCAGCCTGCACCGCTTCCAGACCCCAGGCACGTGGTGTTGTCAGACGTTGGAATTGGGTCCCCATGGGGAAAGAGCCTTAGCTAGGGTTAGAGTTCAGTCCAGGGATGTCGCCAGGGCCGAAGCGACTCCAGTCTCGTGATCTCCCTCGAGGGCTGAAGTGAGGGCCCATGTCAGAACACGGCTCAATTACAGGGTTAAGGTTCGAGGCAAGCTTAGGTTTCACTGGAGGGGCCTGGATTGTGGTAGGGTTAGGGTTAGGGTTAGGTCCCTGGAGGCTCCAGGTGCCGAACCGACAGCAGGGCAGTGGTCTCTCCGAAGGGCTGAGTTGAGGGCACAAGAGAGGGTGCCGGTCATGATGCATCTTTGGTTGCCAAGGGCACACATGTCGATTGGCTCTCATATAGGAGACCTCTGGAATCCTCTCAGGCAGCTGCAGGGGCCTGAAAACGACATGGTGATCTTCCAGGTTCCATGCCGAATCAGACTGCACCGCTTCTGGACCCCAGGAGCGTGGTGTTGTCAGACGTTGGAATTGGATCCCCATGGGGAGAGATTCTTAACTAGGTTTAGTGTTCGGTCCAGGGTTAGGGTTAGGGTTAGATCGCTGGAGGCTCCAGGCCCAGAACCCACAGCAGGGCAGTGGTCTCCCTGAAGGGCTGAGTTGAGGGCAGAAGGGACGGTGCCGGTCAGTATCCGACTTTGGCTGCCAAGGCCACACACGTCGATGGGCCCCTGTCGAGGAGGCCTCCGGAATCCTCTCGGGCAGCTGCAGCCGGGCCTGGCAAATGACATCATGAGCTTCTAGGTTCCATGCCGAGTCAGCCTGTACCGCTTCCGGACCCCAGGCGTGTGGTGTTGTCAGACGTTGGAATTGGGTGCCCATGGGGAGAGAGCCTGAGCTAGGGTTAGGGTTCGGTCCAGGGACGTCGCCAGGGCCGAAACGACTCTGGTCTCGTGATCTCCCTTGAGGGCTGAAGTGAGGACCCATGCCAGAAGGCGGCTCAATTGCACGGTTAGGGTTCCAGGCACGCTTAGGTTTCGGTTGAGGGTCCCGGTTCGGGGTAGGCTTAGGGTTAGGGTTAGGTCCCAGGAGGCTGAAGGCGCCGAACCCACAGCAGGGCTGTGGTCTTCCCGAAGGGCTGAGCTGAGGGCACAAGGCACGGTGCCGGTCAGGATCCGTCTTTGGCTGCCAAGGCCACACACGTCGATCGGCCCGAGGCCTCTGGAATCCTCTCGGGCAGATTCAGTCGGGCCTGGGAAACGGCATGGTGAGCTTCCATTTTGCATGCTGAGACAGCCTGCACCCCTTCTGGAATCCAGGGGTGTGGTGTTGCCAGATGTTGGCATTGGGTCCCCAAGGGGAGAGAGCCTTAGCTGGGGTTAAGGTTTGGTCCAGGGACGTCACCAGGGATGACGTGACTCCGGTCTCGTTATCTCCCTCGAGGGCTGTAGTGAGGGTCCATGCAAGAAGGTGACTCAATTGCAGGTTTAGGGTTCGAGGCAAGCTTAGGTTTCGGTGGAGGGTCCCGTTTCAGGTAGGGTTGGGGTTAGGGTTTGGTCCCAGGAGGCTCCAGGCGCCGAACTGACACCAGGGCAGTGGTCTCCCCAAAAGGCTGAGTTGAGGGTACAAGGTACGGTGCAGGGCAGGATGTGTCTTTTTCTGCCAAGGCCACACATGTCGATCGGCCTGTGGTCGATGAGGCCTCTGGAATCCTCCCGGGCACCTGCATCCGGGTTTGTGAAACGACATGGTGAGCTTCCAGGTTCCATGCCGAGTCAGCCTGCACTGCTTCTGGACCCCAAGTGCGTGTTGTTGTCAGACCTTGGAATTGGGTCCCCATGGGAAGATAGAGCTTTAGCTAGGGTTCGGGTTCGGACCAGGGACGTCACCAGGGCCGAAGCGACTCCGGTCTCCTGATCTCCCTCGAGGGCTGAAGAGAAGGCCCTTGCCAGAAGGCGGCTTAATGGCAGGGTTAGGGTTCGAGGCAGGTTTAGGTTTCGGTGGAGGGTCCCGGATTGGGGTAGGGTTAGGGTTATGGTTAGGTCCCAGGAGGCTCCAGGCGCTGAACCCACAGCAGGGCTGTGGTCTCCCCAAAGGGCTGAGTTGAGCACACAAGGGACGGTGCCGGTTAGGATCCGTCTTTGGCTGCCAAAGCCACACACATCGATGGGCCCCTGGTCGAGGAGGCCTCCGGAATCCTCTCGGGCAGCAGCAGCCGGGCCTGGCAAATGACATGGTCAGCTTCTAGGTTCCATGCCAAGTCAGCCTGCACCACTTCCGGACCCCAGGCACATGGTGCTGTCAGACGTTGGAATTGGGTCCCCGTCGGGAGAGAGCTTTAGCTAGGGTTAGCATTCGGTCCAGGGACGGTGCCAGGGCCGAACCGACTCTGCTGTCATGATCTCCCTCGAGGGCTGAAGTGAGGGCCCATGCCATTAGGTGGCTCAATTGCACGGTTTGTGTTCGACGCAGTCTTAGGTTTCGGTGGAGGGTCCTGTTTCAGAGTAGGGTTAGGGTTAAGGTTAGGTCCCAGGAGGCTCTAGGCGCCGAACCCACACCAGGGCAGTGGTCTCCCCAAAGGTCTGAGTTGGCACAAGGGGTCCTGCCGGACAGGATCTGCACTAGTCGATCAGCCCCTGGTCGAGGAGGTCTCCGGAATCCTCTCGGGCAGCTGCAGCCGTGCCTGGGAAACGACATTTTGAGCTTCCAGGTTCCATGCCAAGTCAGCTTGCACCACTTCTGGTCCCTAGGCAAATGGTGTTGTCGGACTTTTGAATTGGGTCCACATGGGGAGAGAGCCTGAGCTAGGGTTAGGGTTCCTGACCAGGGACATTGCCAGGGCCGAAGGGACTCCGGTGTCGTGATCACCCTCGAAGGCTTAAATGAGGGCCCATGCCAGAAGTGGTCTCAATAGCAGTGTAGGGTTCGAGGCAGGTTTAGGTTTCAGTAGAGGGTCCCCGATCGGGTTAAGTTTAGTGTTAGGATTAGGTCCCAGGATGCTCTAGGCTCTGAACCCACAGCAGGGCTGTGGTCTCCCTGAAGGTCTGAGTTGAGGGCACAAGGGACGTTGCCGGTCAGCATCCGTCTTTGGCTGCCAAGGCCATACACTTCGATCGGCCCCTCGTCAAGGAGGTCTCCGGAATCCTCTCGGGCACCTGCAGCAGGGCCTCTGAAATGACATGGTGAGCTTCCATTTTCCATGCCCAGCAACCTGCACTGCTTCTGGACTCCTGGAGAGTCTTGTTGTCAGCCGTAGGATTTGGGTCCCCATTGGAAGAGAGAGCTTTAGCTAGGGTTAGGATTCGGTCCCGGGACGTTGCCAGGGCCGAAGCCTCTCCAGTCTCGTGATCTCCCTCTAGGGCTGCAGTGAGGGCCCATGCCAGAAGGCGGCTCAATTGCAGGGTTAGTGTTCAGAGCAGGCTTAGGTTTCGGTGGAGGGTCCTTGTTCTGGGTAGGGTTATGGTTAAGGTTAGGCCCCAGGAGACTCCAGGCGCCCAACACATAGCAGGGCAGTGGTCTCCCCGATGGGTTGAGTTGAGGGCACAAGGGACGGTGCCGGTCAGGATGCGTCTCTTTCTGCCAAGGCCACACACATGATTCGGCCCCTGTTCGAGGAGGCCTCCGGAATCCTCTCAGGCACCTTCAACTGTGCCTGGGAAACGACATGGTGAGCTTCCATGTTCCATGCCGAGTCAGCCTGCACGGCTTCTGGACTCCAGGCGCTTGGTATTGTCAGACGTTGGAATTGGGTCCACATGGGGATAGAGCCTGAGCTACGGTTAGGGTTCAGACCAGGGACATCGCCAGGGCCGACGCGACTCCAGTCTCGTGATCTCCCTCGAGGGCTGAAGTGAGGGCCCATGCCAGAAGGCGGCTCAATTTCAGGGTTAGGGTTCGATAAAGCTTTAGGTTTCGGTGGAGGTACCCGGATTGGGGTAGTGTTAGGGTTAGAGTTAGGTCCCAGGAGGTTCCAGGCGCCGAACCCACAGCAGGGCAGTGGTCCCCCTGAAGGGCTGATTTGAGGGCACATGGGACGGTACCGGTCAGGATACGTCTTTGGCTGCCAAGGCCACACACGTTGATCGACCCCTGGTTGAAGAGGCCCCTGGAATCCACTCGGCAGTTGCCGCCGTGCCTGGGATACGACTTGGTGAGCTTCCAAGTTCCATACCGTGTCAGTCTGCACCGCTTCTGGACTCCAGGGGTATGGTATTGTCAGACGTTTGAATTGGGTCCCCATGGGGAGAGAGCCTTAGCTATGGTGAAGTTCGGTCCAGGGACATCACCAGGGCCGAAGCGACTGCGGTCTCGTGATCTGCTACAAGGTCTGAAGTGAAGGCCCATGCCAGAAGGCGGCTCAATTACAGGGTTAGGGTTTGAGGCAGGGTTAGGTTTCGGTGGAGAGTCCCGGATCGGGGTAGAGTTAGGGTTAGGTCCCAGGTGGCTCCAGGCGCTGAACCCACTGCAGGGCAGTGGTCTCCCCGAAGGGCTGCGTTGAGGGCACAAGGGATGGTGCTGGTAAGGATTCGTTTTTGGCTGCCAAGGCCACACACGTCGATCGGCCCCTGGTCGAGGAGTCCTCTGGAACCCTCTCGGGCACCTGCACCCAGGCCTGGGAAATGACATGTAGAGCTTCCAGGTTCCATGCCGATTCTGCCTGCTCTGCTCTGGACCCTAGGCTCGTGGTATTCTCAGACGTTGGAATTGGGTCACCATGGGGAGAAAGCTTGAGGTGAGTTTAGGGTTCATTCCAGGGATGTGGCCAGGACCAAAGTGACTCTGGTCTCGTGATATCCCTCGAGGGCTAAAGTGAGGGCCCATGTCAGAAGGCGGCTCAATTGCAGGGTTAGGGTTCGAGGCAGGCTTTGGTTTCAGTGGAGGGTTCCGGTTCAGGGTAGGGTTAGGGTTAGGGTTAAGTTCAAGGAGGCTCCAGGCGCTGAACCCACAGCAAAGCAGTGGTCTCCCCGAAGGGCTGAGTAGAAGGCACAAGGGACTGTGCTGGCCAGGATCCGTCTTTGGCTGCCAAGGCCACACACATGATTAGGCCCCTGGTCGAGGAGGCCTCTGGAATCCTCTCGGCAGCTGCAGGCGGGCTTGGGAAATGACATGGTGAGCTTCCCGATTTTTTGCCGAGTGAGCCTGCACCGCTTCTGGACCGCAGACGCATGGTGTTTGCAGACGTTGGAATTGGGTCCCCATGGGGAGAGAGCCTTAGCCTGGGTTAGGGTTCGGTCCAGGGACTTGTCCAGGGCTGAAGCGAATCCGCTGTTGTGACCTCATTTGAGGGCTAAAGTCTTGGCCCATGCCACAAGTCGGCTCAAGTGCAGGTTTATCTTCGAGGTGGGCTTAGCTTTTGGTGGAGGGTTCTGGATGGGGTAAGGTTATGGTTAGGGTTACGTCTCTGGTGGGTCCAGGCTCCAAACCCACAGCAGGGCAGTGATCTCCCCTAAGGGCTGAGGGAGGGTGCCGGTCAGGATCAGTCTTTGGCTTCCAGGGACACACAGGTCGATGCGCCCCCAGTCCAGGAGGCCTCCGTAATCCTCTCGGGCAGCTGCAGCCAGGCCTCGGAAATGACCTGGTGACTTTCCAGGTTCCATGCCGAGTGATCCTGCACTGCTTCTGGACCCCAGGTGCGTGTTGTTGTGAGACGTTGGAATTTGGTCACCACGGGGAGAGAGCCTTAGCTAGGGTTAGGGTTCGGTCCAGGGACGTCTCCACAGCCAAAGAGGCTCCAGTCTCGTGATCTTGTTTGAGGGCTGAAGTGAGGGCCCATGCCAGAATGCGGCTTAAGTGCAGGTTTAGGGTTTGAGGCAGGCTTAGCTTTCATTGGAGGGTCCTGGTTGGGGTAGGGTTAGGGTTAGGGTTAGGTCCCAAGTGTGTCAAGGGCTGAACCCACAGCACTACAGTTTTCTCCCCGCATGGCTGAGTTGAGGGTACAGGGAGGGTGCCGGTCAGGATCAGTCTTTGCCTGCCAAGTCCACACACATCGATGGGCCCCCGGTCAAGGAGGCCTCTAGAATCCTCTCAGGCAGGTACAGCTTGGCCTGGGAAATGACATGGTGAGCTTCCTTTTTCCATGCCATGTGAGCCTGCACCACTTCTGCACCCCGATGCGTGGTTTTGTCAGACGTTGGAATTGGGTCCCCATGGGGAGAGAGCTTTAGCTAGGGTTAGGGTTTGGTCCAGGGATGTCGCCATGGCCGAAGTGACTCCAGTGTCGTGATCTCCTTTAAGGGCTGAAGTGAGGGCCCATGCCACAAGGGGGCTCATGTGCAGAGTTAGGTTTCCAGGCAGGCTTAGCTTTCAGTGGAGCGTCCTGGTTGAGGGTAGAATTAGGGTTAGGGTTATGTCCCAGTTGGTTCCAGGCTCTAAACCCACAGCAGGGCAGCTGTCTCCCAGAAGGGCTGAGTTGAGGGCACAAGGGAGGGTGCCGGTCAGGATCAGTCTTTGGCTGCCAAGGACACACAGGTCGATGGGCCGCCAGTCGAAGAGGTCTTCGGAGTCCTCTCGGGCAGCTGCATCCCGGCCTGGGAAAGGACATTGTGAGCTTCCAGGTTCCATGCCGTGTGGCCCTGCACCACTTTTGGACACCAGGCGCGTGGCGTTGTCAGAATTTGGAATTGTGTCCCCATGGGGAGAGAGCCTTAGCTAGGGTTAAGGTTCGTCCAGGGACTTCGCCAGGGCTGAAGCGACTCCCATCTCGTGATGTCCCTCGAGGACTGAAGTGAGGGCCCTTGTGAATGGGCGGCTCAAGTATAGGGTTAAGCTTTGAGGCCGGCTTAGGTTTTGGTGGAGGGTCTTTTTGGGGTATGGTTATGGTTAGGGTTAGGTCCTAAGAGGCTCCAGGTGCCGAACCCACACCAGGGCAGTGGTCCCCCAAAGGGCATAGTTGAGGTCACAAGGTCGGGTGCCGTTCAGGATCCTGGGGTCCAGGTAAAATGGATTGTGCCGGTCAGGATCACTCTTTGACTTCCTCGGCTGCCAAGGCCACACAAATCGATGGTCCCATGGTAGGGGAGGCTCCAGGAATTCTCTCGGGCAGCTACAGCTGGCCTGGAAAATAACATGGTGAGCATCGAAGTTCCATACTGAGTGAACCCGCACCGTCTCTGGATCCAAGGCACGTGGTATACTCAGACTTTGGGTTTGGGTCCAAATGGGGTGAGAACCTCACAAGACCAGTGACGCTTCGTCCATGGCAAAGTCCGTGGACCGAACCCTAACCCTATACTTGAGCCACCCCATCTTATGAGCCCTCACTTCAGCCCACGAGGGATATCAGGAGAACCCAGCCTCTTCGGCACTGGCAACGTCCCAGGAACGAACCCTAAACCTAGTTGAGGCTCTCTACCCATCGGGACCCATAACAAAATCTGACAACACCACGATCCTGGGGTCCACAAGCGGTGCAGTCTCACTCGGAATGGAACTTTGAGGCCCACCTGTCGTTTCCCAGGCCCCACTGCAGGTGCCCGAAAGGATTCCTAAGACCTCCCTGACCAGGGACCCATCGACGTGTGTGGCCTTGGAAGCCAAAGACGGATCCTGACCCGCCACATATATTGTGCCCTCAACTCAGCCCTTTGGGGAGACCACTGCCCTGCTGTGTTTCGACGCTTGAAACATCCTGGGACCTACCCCTAACCCTAATCCTACTCCGAACAGGGGCCCTCCAGCAAAACGTAGCCAGCCTAGAAACCGAACCCTACACTTGAGCTGCTCCATCGCATGTGCCCTCAATTCATTCATCGATGGAGGTAACAAAAACGGAGTCGCTTCAGGCTTGGTGACGTCCCTGGACCGAACACTAACTCTAGCTAAGGCTCTCTACACATGGGGACCCAATAACAAAGTCGTACAACAGCAGGCGCCTGGGGTCCACAAGCGGTGCAGACTCATTCGGCAAGGAAAGAGGAAGCTCAGCAGGGCGCTTCTGAGGCCCAGCTGCACCTGACTGAGAGGATTTATGAGGCCTCGCTTAAAAGGGGCCCATCGAATTATACGGCCTTGATAGCCAAAGACTGAATCTGACCGGCCTCGCTTGTGGACTCAAGTTAGCCCTTCGGGGAGACGACTTGCCGTACTGTGATTTTCGGGGCCTTGACTCCTGGGATGAAAACGTAAATAGATGTCCATTGAACGACGCTTTACCGACAGTGTCGTTTCCCAGAGTTCAGCATACGGCACTTGCCTTGTAGGCCCCTCATAAACAGTTCTCAGACACTTCTTAACCCAGGGAAACAAGCGGTTCGTCGAAAGAGGGGATACCCCACAGCGCGTCTGAGAGTTGAGTGTGTGACCCGTTCGGGGTAGGCCCCGCATTGGTTTTCAAAGACAGGTCACGTGGTGAAAGGAGACCCTCAGTTGACTGGCAGGTTCCCTAAAGTGCTGCTTCAGAGTTGAGTGTGCGCAAACTTCCTGCCTGGGCTCCGCAGGAGTTTTCAGAAACTGCCGAGTGAGGGAAAGGAGACGTTAGTCGCAAGATGGTTTCCCCACGGTGATTCGCAGCGCGGAGCCTATGGAACGTACCGCCTGGGCCCTGGATAGTGTGGCAACACCTGTCTGCTGGTGACGTGCAGCTGCTGTGAGTTGAAAGAGGGTTTCCCCAGAGTGATTCCCAGAGCTGAGCCCAGGGCCCTTTCGGGGTAGGCCCCGCCTTGGTTTCTCAAGCCAGTCTTGGTGAAAAGAGAGGCTAGTGGAAAGGCCGTTTCCCCAAAGTGCTGCATGGGAGAGTCGAGTCCATGGAACTTGCCGCAGTCTCCCGCCATGGTTTCCAGACACTTCTAACTTAGTGAGATGAGACGTTAGTTGAAAGACGGTTTCGCCCTCTGTCAAAGTGCTCTTTGACAGAGTTGCGTAGAACTGGCACTCTCCGCCTGGGTTCGCAAACCGTGCCAACTCTGTGACTCGCGGTGGTAGTGGAAAGAGGGTTTCCCTTCCGCGTCGTTTCACAAAGTGGAGTCTTTGGCACTCGCCCCGTGAGGGGCGCACGGGTTTTCAAACCCTTGTAGCCACGTGAAACGAGGGGCTACTTGACAGAGGAAATCCCCCACAGGGTTGCTATGCAGGGTTGACTGTGATCCCGAGTGGACAGCACGTTGGCTGTAGGCCCCGCCTGGGGTTTCCAGCCCTTCTGACTTTGTGAAACGAGACGGTCGTTGAAAGACGGTTTCCCCACAGTGTGGTTTGACAGAGTGGAGCCTGTGGCACTCTCCGCCTAGGCACCGCACGTGCTTTCAAACACCTGCAACTTACTGAAACCTGACGTTGGGCGAAAGATTGTTTACCCAGAGCTTCGTTTAACAGACTCGAGTCTGTGTGTGTGTGGCACTTTCCCGGTAGGCCCCGCGTAGTTTTCAAACACCACTCACGTAGTGAAACAAGGGTGCGTAGTTGGAAGATGATGCTTTTCTCGCCGAGGTGTCTCCCGGAGCTGAGGCTCTTGCCCTTCCCTCACGGTATCCAGGGATGGGTCTTCAGACAGTTGTAGCTTTGGGAAACGAGGCGAGAGTTGAAAGACGGCCTCCCCCGCGGTGTCGTCGGACAGAGTCGAGCCCGCGGCACTATCCGCCTAGGCACCGCACGTGTTTTCAGACACCGGCAACTCACGGAAACCTGACGTTGGGCGAGAGGTGGTTTACCCAGAGTTTCGTGTCACAGAGTCGAGTGTATGGCCCTTTCCCTGGAGGCCCCGCGTAGTTTTCAAACACCACTCACGTAGTGAAACAAGAATTCAGTTGGAAGGTGCTTTTCTCGCCGAGCTGTCTCCCAGAGCTGAGGATATTGCTCTTCCCTCGTGGTTTCCGGCACGGGTCCTCAAACAGTACCAGCTCACCGAAGCAAGATGCTCTTTAAAGAGGGATTCGTTTCCCCCACAGACTTGTCTGACAGACTTCGGTGAACGGCGCTTTCTGCCTAGGCCCCGCAGAGGTTTTCAAGCACTTCTGAGTGGAGCCAGAGGTTAGGCGACAGACCTGCCCAAGCCTCGTGCGGTGTCCCAGAGATGAAGTGTACGGCGCCTTCCCGGTAGGCCCTCGTTATAGGTTTTGAAACACTTCTAAGGGAGTGCAAGCAGAGGCTAGTTGAAAGGCAGTTTCACCACAGTGTTCCTTCACAGAGTTGAGTACACGCCACACACTCGGCGTAGGCGCTGCGTAAGTTGTAGCTGCTTGAAACTTTTGTCTGCGTGAAACCAGGTGCTCCTTGAAACCTGGACTCCCCGCAGTGTTGTTTCACCGAGTCGAGTGTAGGGCCCCATCCCCGTAGACCCCCCCGCATGTGTTTCCAGACACGTGTGACTTAGTGGAGCTTGATGTTCGCTAGGTAAAAGACTGTTTCCTCACAGTGCGGTTTTACAGAGCCGAGCGTACGGCACCTTCGGTGTGGGCCCTGCGTGGTCTTCAGACCCTCCTTATGGTGTGAGTCGGCCACAGAGCTGAGTATCACAGAGCTGAGTGTGTGACCCTTCCCTCACAGTTGCCCGCCTGCGTTTTCAAGCACGGCTGGCTTAGAGAAACAAGACGTTGCTTGAAGGATGGATTCCCCGCAGCACTGCCGGACAGACGTGAGTGTCGGGCACTTTCTGCATAGGCCCCACCCACATCGGCTTCCCAGCTCTTGGAACCCGGTGACACCGGCTGTCAGCTGAAAGAGCTTTTCTTTCGTCACAATGTGGTTTCACAGAGTTGAGTCCCTGTGGCACTCTCCTTGTAGGCCTCGCAAAGGTTTGCAAGCACTTCTGGCTGGGTGAAAGGGGATTGTTGAAAGACGGCTTCCACAAGGTGGTCGCTTGAAAGATGGTTTCCTCACTGTCACGGGTCACAGGAGGTGAGCCTAGTGCACTTTCCACCGAGGCCCCGTATCAGTTTCCAAAGTCTTATTAAACCGAAGTGAAACCCGATGTCAGTTGGAAAGATCCTCCTGTCACCACATCGTTGTGTTCGGGGTTGAGTCGAGGCCTCTTTTCCCGTGTGGGCTCGCCTAGGTTGTCAAACACTTCTCCCTCAGGGAAACCAGATGCTCGTTGAAAGACGGTCTGGTTTGCCCGCGGTGCTCTTTCGCACAGCTGAGCGCATGGCTCTATCCCCCAAGGCACCGCCCGTGCCGTCAAACACTTGGTAACTCAGCGAAACCTGGTGTGAGCCGAAAGATGGTTCCCCCGCAATGTTGGGGAACACAGATGGGTGTACGGCCCTCTCGACCTAGGCCCCGCATGGCTTTCAGACACGACCAATGCCGTGAAACGAGAGGTTCGTGGCAAGATGGTTCCGCCCCCCCTCCCCCCCCCCCCCCCCCGCAGAGCTGTAGTCCCCGAGCTGAGTGCCTGGCAACTTCCCTGAGGTGCATGGTTGCCCGCAAGGGTTTCCCAACAGTACTAACTTCGTGAACGAAGATGTTAACTGGGAAGACGGATGGCCGCAGTGTCCCTAGACAGGAAGGGAGCGTAGGGCACTTTCTGCATCGGCCCCGCGTAAGGTTTCAAACACCTCTAACGTGGTGTGCCAAGACGTTAGTTGAAAGATCTTTTCAACACGCCGTGGTTTGTTTCACACTTGCGAATGTGGCCCTGTCCCTGTGAGCCTCGCCTAGGTTTCCAGACGCCTCTAACTTAGTGAAACCAGAAGTTAGCTGGAAGCCTGTTTCCCCCGCGTTCTCTCACAGAGTTGGGGACATGGCACGTTCCGCTCAGACGCCGCGCAGGTTTTCAACCACGGCGATCTTCGTGAAACCGGGTGTTACTTGAAAGATGGCTCCCCCACAGTGTGGTCGCACAGAGTTGAGTACGCGGCCCGTTCCGACTAGCACCCGCATGCGTGGTCCCACACGTCTAACTTACGGAAACAAGGCGTGGGTTGAAACCCGGTCTCCCCCAGATGCTCTTTGACCCTCTGGGAGTACAAGGGCACTTTTCGCCTAAGCCCCGCACCGGGGTTCAAACAATTCTCACTTTGTGAAGTGAGGTGGCAGTCGAAAGATGGTTGCAGCTCAGCGTCGTTTCGCAAAGTGGAGTGTATGGTACTGTCCGCGTACGTCGCTCATAGGTTTTCGAACACTTCTACGTCTGTGAAGCGAGACGTAGACCGAAAGATGGCTGGCTATGCCACCGTGTTTTCCCGGAGTAGACTGGAAGGCACTTCCCCTGGAGCTTCTGCATAGGGTCTTCAAACCCTTCGGGACAAGTGACCCCGACCCCAGAAGTCATTTGAGAGACGGTTTGAGCACAGTCAGTGTTGGTCGCGAAAGTTGAGGACGTGACACTTTCCGGGTAGAACCCGCAGAGCTTTGCAGCCACTTCTGCCTCCGTGAAACGAGAAGTTAGGCGAAAGATGAATTCCCCTCGGTGTTGTTCTCCGGCGTTGACTCTATGGCACTTGGTAGGGCCCCACATGGATTTTCGAGCGCTTCTAACTTTGTGAAACGGGATGACAGTCGCACGCTGATTTCACCACAGCGTCGTTCACCTAGTTGCGTGCGTGGCACTTTTCCGCCGAGGCCGCGCATACGTACCAATCCCTTCTCCGTGAGCGAGAACGACGTCAGCTGCAAGATGGCTTTCCAAGTGTTGTGTCACGGAGGCGAGTACATTGCAGCGTCCGCACGGGCCGCGTCGAGCTGCCATACCATCTACCTTAGCGAAACCGAATGTCAGTTGAGAGGTCTTCTCATCACAATGTGGTGTCTTAGAGTTGAGTATAGATGGCACTTTCCTTGTAGGCCTCGCATAGGTTTTCAACCACTTCTAGCTTTGCGAAACCAGATGCGAAACCAGGTGGTTGCCCCCACAGTGTTGTTGGACAGAGTGGGGCCTATGGCAGTGTCCGCCCAGGCACCGCATGTGTTTTCAGACACTTGCAACTGATTGAAACCTGACGTTAGGTGAAGGGGTTCTGTTTCACCGAGTGGAGTGTATGTATGGCACTTCCCGCGTAGGCCCCACCTCGAGTTCCCGGCACCTCCGACTTCGTGTCAAGAGATGAGAGTGGAAAGATGGTGTCCCCACAGCGTTAGATCACGTAGTTGAGTGTCTGGCACTTTTCCGCGTTAAGCCCCGCATAGTTTGCGAGCGAGGGTTTAGCTTCGTGAAACCGGACGCTGGTGGAGAGATGGTGTCGCCAAACTTCCCCACCCCCCTCCCCTCCCCCAGAGTCGAGGGTATGGCACCCTGTGGGTAGGCCTCGCAGTGGTGTCCAAAGCCTTCTTCCTTAGAGGAAGCCGATGTCCGTTGAACGACGCTTTACCGACAGTGTCGTTTCCCAGAGTTCAGCATACGGCACTTGCCTTGTAGGCCCCTCATAAACAGTTCTCAGACACTTCTTAACCCAGGGAAACAAGCGGTTCGTCGAAAGAGGGGATACCCCACAGCGCGTCTGAGAGTTGAGTGTGTGACCCGTTCGGGGTAGGCCCCGCATTGGTTTTCAAAGACAGGTCACGTGGTGAAAGGAGACCCTCAGTTGACTGGCAGGTTCCCTAAAGTGCTGCTTCAGAGTTGAGTGTGTGCAAACTTCCTGCCTGGGCTCCGCAGGAGTTTTCAGAAACTGCCGAGTGAGGGAAAGGAGACGTTAGTCGCAAGATGGTTTCCCCACGGTGATTCGCAGCGCGGAGCCTATGGAACGTACCGCCTGGGCCCTGGATAGTGTGGCAACACCTGTCTGCTGGTGACGTGCAGCTGCTGTGAGTTGAAAGAGGGTTTCCCCAGAGTGATTCCCAGAGCTGAGCCCAGGGCCCTTTCGGGGTAGGCCCCGCCTTGGTTTCTCAAGCCAGTCTTGGTGAAAAGAGAGGCTAGTGGAAAGGCCGTTTCCCCAAAGTGCTGCATGGGAGAGTCGAGTCCATGGAACTTGCCGCAGTCTCCCGCCATGGTTTCCAGACACTTCTAACTTAGTGAGATGAGACGTTAGTTGAAAGACGGTTTCGCCCTCTGTCAAAGTGCTCTTTGACAGAGTTGCGTAGAACTGGCACTCTCCGCCTGGGTTCGCAAACCGTGCCAACTCTGTGACTCGCGGTGGTAGTGGAAAGAGGGTTTCCCTTCCGCGTCGTTTCACAAAGTGGAGTCTTTGGCACTCGCCCCGTGAGGGGCGCACGGGTTTTCAAACCCTTGTAGCCACGTGAAACGAGGGGCTACTTGACAGAGGAAATCCCCCACAGGGTTGCTATGCAGGGTTGACTGTGATCCCGAGTGGACAGCACGTTGGCTGTAGGCCCCGCCTGGGGTTTCCAGCCCTTCTGACTTTGTGAAACGAGACGGTCGTTGAAAGACGGTTTCCCCACAGTGTGGTTTGACAGAGTGGAGCCTGTGGCACTCTCCGCCTAGGCACCGCACGTGCTTTCAAACACCTGCAACTTACTGAAACCTGACGTTGGGCGAAAGATTGTTTACCCAGAGCTTCGTTTAACAGACTCGAGTCTGTGTGTGTGTGGCACTTTCCCGGTAGGCCCCGCGTAGTTTTCAAACACCACTCACGTAGTGAAACAAGGGTGCGTAGTTGGAAGATGATGCTTTTCTCGCCGAGGTGTCTCCCGGAGCTGAGGCTCTTGCCCTTCCCTCACGGTATCCAGGGATGGGTCTTCAGACAGTTGTAGCTTTGGGAAACGAGGCGAGAGTTGAAAGACGGCCTCCCCCGCGGTGTCGTCGGACAGAGTCGAGCCCGCGGCACTATCCGCCTAGGCACCGCACGTGTTTTCAGACACCGGCAACTCACGGAAACCTGACGTTGGGCGAGAGGTGGTTTACCCAGAGTTTCGTGTCACAGAGTCGAGTGTATGGCCCTTTCCCTGGAGGCCCCGCGTAGTTTTCAAACACCACTCACGTAGTGAAACAAGAATTCAGTTGGAAGGTGCTTTTCTCGCCGAGCTGTCTCCCAGAGCTGAGGATATTGCTCTTCCCTCGTGGTTTCCGGCACGGGTTCTCAAACAGTACCAGCTCACCGAAGCAAGATGCTCTTTAAAGAGGGATTCGTTTCCCCCACAGACTTGTCTGACAGACTTCGGTGAACGGCGCTTTCTGCCTAGGCCCCGCAGAGGTTTTCAAGCACTTCTGAGTGGAGCCAGAGGTTAGGCGACAGACCTGCCCAAGCCTCGTGCGGTGTCCCAGAGATGAAGTGTACGGCGCCTTCCCGGTAGGCCCTCGTTATAGGTTTTGAAACACTTCTAAGGGAGTGCAAGCAGAGGCTAGTTGAAAGGCAGTTTCACCACAGTGTTCCTTCACAGAGTTGAGTACACGCCACACACTCGGCGTAGGCGCTGCGTAAGTTGTAGCTGCTTGAAACTTTTGTCTGCGTGAAACCAGGTGCTCCTTGAAACCTGGACTCCCCGCAGTGTTGTTTCACCGAGTCGAGTGTAGGGCCCCATCCCCGTAGACCCCCCGCATGTGTTTCCAGACACGTGTGACTTAGTGGAGCTTGATGTTCGCTAGGTAAAAGACTGTTTCCTCACAGTGCGGTTTTACAGAGCCGAGCGTACGGCACCTTCGGTGTGGGCCCTGCGTGGTCTTCAGACCCTCCTTATGGTGTGAGTCGGCCACAGAGCTGAGTATCACAGAGCTGAGTGTGTGACCCTTCCCTCACAGTTGCCCGCCTGCGTTTTCAAGCACGGCTGGCTTAGAGAAACAAGACGTTGCTTGAAGGATGGATTCCCCGCAGCACTGCCGGACAGACGTGAGTGTCGGGCACTTTCTGCATAGGCCCCACCCACATCGGCTTCCCAGCTCTTGGAACCCGGTGACACCGGCTGTCAGCTGAAAGAGCTTTTCTTTCGTCACAATGTGGTTTCACAGAGTTGAGTCCCTGTGGCACTCTCCTTGTAGGCCTCGCAAAGGTTTGCAAGCACTTCTGGCTGGGTGAAAGGGGATTGTTGAAAGACGGCTTCCACAAGGTGGTCGCTTGAAAGATGGTTTCCTCACTGTCACGGGTCACAGGAGGTGAGCCTAGTGCACTTTCCACCGAGGCCCCGTATCAGTTTCCAAAGTCTTATTAAACCGAAGTGAAACCCGATGTCAGTTGGAAAGATCCTCCTGTCACCACATCGTTGTGTTCGGGGTTGAGTCGAGGCCTCTTTTCCCGTGTGGGCTCGCCTAGGTTGTCAAACACTTCTCCCTCAGGGAAACCAGATGCTCGTTGAAAGACGGTCTGGTTTGCCCGCGGTGCTCTTTCGCACAGCTGAGCGCATGGCTCTATCCCCCAAGGCACCGCCCGTGCCGTCAAACACTTGGTAACTCAGCGAAACCTGGTGTGAGCCGAAAGATGGTTCCCCCGCAATGTTGGGGAACACAGATGGGTGTACGGCCCTCTCGACCTAGGCCCCGCATGGCTTTCAGACACGACCAATGCCGTGAAACGAGAGGTTCGTGGCAAGATGGTTCCGCCCCCCCTCCCCCCCCCCCCCCCCCGCAGAGCTGTAGTCCCCGAGCTGAGTGCCTGGCAACTTCCCTGAGGTGCATGGTTGCCCGCAAGGGTTTCCCAACAGTACTAACTTCGTGAACGAAGATGTTAACTGGGAAGACGGATGGCCGCAGTGTCCCTAGACAGGAAGGGAGCGTAGGGCACTTTCTGCATCGGCCCCGCGTAAGGTTTCAAACACCTCTAACGTGGTGTGCCAAGACGTTAGTTGAAAGATCTTTTCAACACGCCGTGGTTTGTTTCACACTTGCGAATGTGGCCCTGTCCCTGTGAGCCTCGCCTAGGTTTCCAGACGCCTCTAACTTAGTGAAACCAGAAGTTAGCTGGAAGCCTGTTTCCCCCGCGTTCTCTCACAGAGTTGGGGACATGGCACGTTCCGCTCAGACGCCGCGCAGGTTTTCAACCACGGCGATCTTCGTGAAACCGGGTGTTACTTGAAAGATGGCTCCCCCACAGTGTGGTCGCACAGAGTTGAGTACGCGGCCCGTTCCGACTAGCACCCGCATGCGTGGTCCCACACGTCTAACTTACGGAAACAAGGCGTGGGTTGAAACCCGGTCTCCCCCAGATGCTCTTTGACCCTCTGGGAGTACAAGGGCACTTTTCGCCTAAGCCCCGCACCGGGGTTCAAACAATTCTCACTTTGTGAAGTGAGGTGGCAGTCGAAAGATGGTTGCAGCTCAGCGTCGTTTCGCAAAGTGGAGTGTATGGTACTGTCCGCGTACGTCGCTCATAGGTTTTCGAACACTTCTACGTCTGTGAAGCGAGACGTAGACCGAAAGATGGCTGGCTATGCCACCGTGTTTTCCCGGAGTAGACTGGAAGGCACTTCCCCTGGAGCTTCTGCATAGGGTCTTCAAACCCTTCGGGACAAGTGACCCCGACCCCAGAAGTCATTTGAGAGACGGTTTGAGCACAGTCAGTGTTGGTCGCGAAAGTTGAGGACGTGACACTTTCCGGGTAGAACCCGCAGAGCTTTGCAGCCACTTCTGCCTCCGTGAAACGAGAAGTTAGGCGAAAGATGAATTCCCCTCGGTGTTGTTCTCCGGCGTTGACTCTATGGCACTTGGTAGGGCCCCACATGGATTTTCGAGCGCTTCTAACTTTGTGAAACGGGATGACAGTCGCACGCTGATTTCACCACAGCGTCGTTCACCTAGTTGCGTGCGTGGCACTTTTCCGCCGAGGCCGCGCATACGTACCAATCCCTTCTCCGTGAGCGAGAACGACGTCAGCTGCAAGATGGCTTTCCAAGTGTTGTGTCACGGAGGCGAGTACATTGCAGCGTCCGCACGGGCCGCGTCGAGCTGCCATACCATCTACCTTAGCGAAACCGAATGTCAGTTGAGAGGTCTTCTCATCACAATGTGGTGTCTTAGAGTTGAGTATAGATGGCACTTTCCTTGTAGGCCTCGCATAGGTTTTCAACCACTTCTAGCTTTGCGAAACCAGATGCGAAACCAGGTGGTTGCCCCCACAGTGTTGTTGGACAGAGTGGGGCCTATGGCAGTGTCCGCCCAGGCACCGCATGTGTTTTCAGACACTTGCAACTGATTGAAACCTGACGTTAGGTGAAGGGGTTCTGTTTCACCGAGTGGAGTGTATGTATGGCACTTCCCGCGTAGGCCCCACCTCGAGTTCCCGGCACCTCCGACTTCGTGTCAAGAGATGAGAGTGGAAAGATGGTGTCCCCACAGCGTTAGATCACGTAGTTGAGTGTCTGGCACTTTTCCGCGTTAAGCCCCGCATAGTTTGCGAGCGAGGGTTTAGCTTCGTGAAACCGGACGCTGGTGGAGAGATGGTGTCGCCAAACTTCCCCACCCCCCTCCCCTCCCCCAGAGTCGAGGGTATGGCACCCTGTGGGTAGGCCTCGCAGTGGTGTCCAAAGCCTTCTTCCTTAGAGGAAGCCGATGTCCGTTGAACGACGCTTTACCGACAGTGTCGTTTCCCAGAGTTCAGCATACGGCACTTGCCTTGTAGGCCCCTCATAAACAGTTCTCAGACACTTCTTAACCCAGGGAAACAAGCGGTTCGTCGAAAGAGGGGATACCCCACAGCGCGTCTGAGAGTTGAGTGTGTGACCCGTTCGGGGTAGGCCCCGCATTGGTTTTCAAAGACAGGTCACGTGGTGAAAGGAGACCCTCAGTTGACTGGCAGGTTCCCTAAAGTGCTGCTTCAGAGTTGAGTGTGTGCAAACTTCCTGCCTGGGCTCCGCAGGAGTTTTCAGAAACTGCCGAGTGAGGGAAAGGAGACGTTAGTCGCAAGATGGTTTCCCCACGGTGATTCGCAGCGCGGAGCCTATGGAACGTACCGCCTGGGCCCTGGATAGTGTGGCAACACCTGTCTGCTGGTGACGTGCAGCTGCTGTGAGTTGAAAGAGGGTTTCCCCAGAGTGATTCCCAGAGCTGAGCCCAGGGCCCTTTCGGGGTAGGCCCCGCCTTGGTTTCTCAAGCCAGTCTTGGTGAAAAGAGAGGCTAGTGGAAAGGCCGTTTCCCCAAAGTGCTGCATGGGAGAGTCGAGTCCATGGAACTTGCCGCAGTCTCCCGCCATGGTTTCCAGACACTTCTAACTTAGTGAGATGAGACGTTAGTTGAAAGACGGTTTCGCCCTCTGTCAAAGTGCTCTTTGACAGAGTTGCGTAGAACTGGCACTCTCCGCCTGGGTTCGCAAACCGTGCCAACTCTGTGACTCGCGGTGGTAGTGGAAAGAGGGTTTCCCTTCCGCGTCGTTTCACAAAGTGGAGTCTTTGGCACTCGCCCCGTGAGGGGCGCACGGGTTTTCAAACCCTTGTAGCCACGTGAAACGAGGGGCTACTTGACAGAGGAAATCCCCCACAGGGTTGCTATGCAGGGTTGACTGTGATCCCGAGTGGACAGCACGTTGGCTGTAGGCCCCGCCTGGGGTTTCCAGCCCTTCTGACTTTGTGAAACGAGACGGTCGTTGAAAGACGGTTTCCCCACAGTGTGGTTTGACAGAGTGGAGCCTGTGGCACTCTCCGCCTAGGCACCGCACGTGCTTTCAAACACCTGCAACTTACTGAAACCTGACGTTGGGCGAAAGATTGTTTACCCAGAGCTTCGTTTAACAGACTCGAGTCTGTGTGTGTGTGGCACTTTCCCGGTAGGCCCCGCGTAGTTTTCAAACACCACTCACGTAGTGAAACAAGGGTGCGTAGTTGGAAGATGATGCTTTTCTCGCCGAGGTGTCTCCCGGAGCTGAGGCTCTTGCCCTTCCCTCACGGTATCCAGGGATGGGTCTTCAGACAGTTGTAGCTTTGGGAAACGAGGCGAGAGTTGAAAGACGGCCTCCCCCGCGGTGTCGTCGGACAGAGTCGAGCCCGCGGCACTATCCGCCTAGGCACCGCACGTGTTTTCAGACACCGGCAACTCACGGAAACCTGACGTTGGGCGAGAGGTGGTTTACCCAGAGTTTCGTGTCACAGAGTCGAGTGTATGGCCCTTTCCCTGGAGGCCCCGCGTAGTTTTCAAACACCACTCACGTAGTGAAACAAGAATTCAGTTGGAAGGTGCTTTTCTCGCCGAGCTGTCTCCCAGAGCTGAGGATATTGCTCTTCCCTCGTGGTTTCCGGCACGGGTCCTCAAACAGTACCAGCTCACCGAAGCAAGATGCTCTTTAAAGAGGGATTCGTTTCCCCCACAGACTTGTCTGACAGACTTCGGTGAACGGCGCTTTCTGCCTAGGCCCCGCAGAGGTTTTCAAGCACTTCTGAGTGGAGCCAGAGGTTAGGCGACAGACCTGCCCAAGCCTCGTGCGGTGTCCCAGAGATGAAGTGTACGGCGCCTTCCCGGTAGGCCCTCGTTATAGGTTTTGAAACACTTCTAAGGGAGTGCAAGCAGAGGCTAGTTGAAAGGCAGTTTCACCACAGTGTTCCTTCACAGAGTTGAGTACACGCCACACACTCGGCGTAGGCGCTGCGTAAGTTGTAGCTGCTTGAAACTTTTGTCTGCGTGAAACCAGGTGCTCCTTGAAACCTGGACTCCCCGCAGTGTTGTTTCACCGAGTCGAGTGTAGGGCCCCATCCCCGTAGACCCCCCGCATGTGTTTCCAGACACGTGTGACTTAGTGGAGCTTGATGTTCGCTAGGTAAAAGACTGTTTCCTCACAGTGCGGTTTTACAGAGCCGAGCGTACGGCACCTTCGGTGTGGGCCCTGCGTGGTCTTCAGACCCTCCTTATGGTGTGAGTCGGCCACAGAGCTGAGTATCACAGAGCTGAGTGTGTGACCCTTCCCTCACAGTTGCCCGCCTGCGTTTTCAAGCACGGCTGGCTTAGAGAAACAAGACGTTGCTTGAAGGATGGATTCCCCGCAGCACTGCCGGACAGACGTGAGTGTCGGGCACTTTCTGCATAGGCCCCACCCACATCGGCTTCCCAGCTCTTGGAACCCGGTGACACCGGCTGTCAGCTGAAAGAGCTTTTCTTTCGTCACAATGTGGTTTCACAGAGTTGAGTCCCTGTGGCACTCTCCTTGTAGGCCTCGCAAAGGTTTGCAAGCACTTCTGGCTGGGTGAAAGGGGATTGTTGAAAGACGGCTTCCACAAGGTGGTCGCTTGAAAGATGGTTTCCTCACTGTCACGGGTCACAGGAGGTGAGCCTAGTGCACTTTCCACCGAGGCCCCGTATCAGTTTCCAAAGTCTTATTAAACCGAAGTGAAACCCGATGTCAGTTGGAAAGATCCTCCTGTCACCACATCGTTGTGTTCGGGGTTGAGTCGAGGCCTCTTTTCCCGTGTGGGCTCGCCTAGGTTGTCAAACACTTCTCCCTCAGGGAAACCAGATGCTCGTTGAAAGACGGTCTGGTTTGCCCGCGGTGCTCTTTCGCACAGCTGAGCGCATGGCTCTATCCCCCAAGGCACCGCCCGTGCCGTCAAACACTTGGTAACTTAGCGAAACCTGGTGTGAGCCGAAAGATGGTTCCCCCGCAATGTTGGGGAACACAGATGGGTGTACGGCCCTCTCGACCTAGGCCCCGCATGGCTTTCAGACACGACCAATGCCGTGAAACGAGAGGTTCGTGGCAAGATGGTTCCGCCCCCCCTCCCCCCCCCCCCCCCCGCAGAGCTGTAGTCCCCGAGCTGAGTGCCTGGCAACTTCCCTGAGGTGCATGGTTGCCCGCAAGGGTTTCCCAACAGTACTAACTTCGTGAACGAAGATGTTAACTGGGAAGACGGATGGCCGCAGTGTCCCTAGACAGGAAGGGAGCGTAGGGCACTTTCTGCATCGGCCCCGCGTAAGGTTTCAAACACCTCTAACGTGGTGTGCCAAGACGTTAGTTGAAAGATCTTTTCAACACGCCGTGGTTTGTTTCACACTTGCGAATGTGGCCCTGTCCCTGTGAGCCTCGCCTAGGTTTCCAGACGCCTCTAACTTAGTGAAACCAGAAGTTAGCTGGAAGCCTGTTTCCCCCGCGTTCTCTCACAGAGTTGGGGACATGGCACGTTCCGCTCAGACGCCGCGCAGGTTTTCAACCACGGCGATCTTCGTGAAACCGGGTGTTACTTGAAAGATGGCTCCCCCACAGTGTGGTCGCACAGAGTTGAGTACGCGGCCCGTTCCGACTAGCACCCGCATGCGTGGTCCCACACGTCTAACTTACGGAAACAAGGCGTGGGTTGAAACCCGGTCTCCCCCAGATGCTCTTTGACCCTCTGGGAGTACAAGGGCACTTTTCGCCTAAGCCCCGCACCGGGGTTCAAACAATTCTCACTTTGTGAAGTGAGGTGGCAGTCGAAAGATGGTTGCAGCTCAGCGTCGTTTCGCAAAGTGGAGTGTATGGTACTGTCCGCGTACGTCGCTCATAGGTTTTCGAACACTTCTACGTCTGTGAAGCGAGACGTAGACCGAAAGATGGCTGGCTATGCCACCGTGTTTTCCCGGAGTAGACTGGAAGGCACTTCCCCTGGAGCTTCTGCATAGGGTCTTCAAACCCTTCGGGACAAGTGACCCCGACCCCAGAAGTCATTTGAGAGACGGTTTGAGCACAGTCAGTGTTGGTCGCGAAAGTTGAGGACGTGACACTTTCCGGGTAGAACCCGCAGAGCTTTGCAGCCACTTCTGCCTCCGTGAAACGAGAAGTTAGGCGAAAGATGAATTCCCCTCGGTGTTGTTCTCCGGCGTTGACTCTATGGCACTTGGTAGGGCCCCACATGGATTTTCGAGCGCTTCTAACTTTGTGAAACGGGATGACAGTCGCACGCTGATTTCACCACAGCGTCGTTCACCTAGTTGCGTGCGTGGCACTTTTCCGCCGAGGCCGCGCATACGTACCAATCCCTTCTCCGTGAGCGAGAACGACGTCAGCTGCAAGATGGCTTTCCAAGTGTTGTGTCACGGAGGCGAGTACATTGCAGCGTCCGCACGGGCCGCGTCGAGCTGCCATACCATCTACCTTAGCGAAACCGAATGTCAGTTGAGAGGTCTTCTCATCACAATGTGGTGTCTTAGAGTTGAGTATAGATGGCACTTTCCTTGTAGGCCTCGCATAGGTTTTCAACCACTTCTAGCTTTGCGAAACCAGATGCGAAACCAGGTGGTTGCCCCCACAGTGTTGTTGGACAGAGTGGGGCCTATGGCAGTGTCCGCCCAGGCACCGCATGTGTTTTCAGACACTTGCAACTGATTGAAACCTGACGTTAGGTGAAGGGGTTCTGTTTCACCGAGTGGAGTGTATGTATGGCACTTCCCGCGTAGGCCCCACCTCGAGTTCCCGGCACCTCCGACTTCGTGTCAAGAGATGAGAGTGGAAAGATGGTGTCCCCACAGCGTTAGATCACGTAGTTGAGTGTCTGGCACTTTTCCGCGTTAAGCCCCGCATAGTTTGCGAGCGAGGGTTTAGCTTCGTGAAACCGGACGCTGGTGGAGAGATGGTGTCGCCAAACTTCCCCACCCCCCTCCCCTCCCCCAGAGTCGAGGGTATGGCACCCTGTGGGTAGGCCTCGCAGTGGTGTCCAAAGCCTTCTTCCTTAGAGGAAGCCGATGTCCGTTGAACGACGCTTTACCGACAGTGTCGTTTCCCAGAGTTCAGCATACGGCACTTGCCTTGTAGGCCCCTCATAAACAGTTCTCAGACACTTCTTAACCCAGGGAAACAAGCGGTTCGTCGAAAGAGGGGATACCCCACAGCGCGTCTGAGAGTTGAGTGTGTGACCCGTTCGGGGTAGGCCCCGCATTGGTTTTCAAAGACAGGTCACGTGGTGAAAGGAGACCCTCAGTTGACTGGCAGGTTCCCTAAAGTGCTGCTTCAGAGTTGAGTGTGTGCAAACTTCCTGCCTGGGCTCCGCAGGAGTTTTCAGAAACTGCCGAGTGAGGGAAAGGAGACGTTAGTCGCAAGATGGTTTCCCCACGGTGATTCGCAGCGCGGAGCCTATGGAACGTACCGCCTGGGCCCTGGATAGTGTGGCAACACCTGTCTGCTGGTGACGTGCAGCTGCTGTGAGTTGAAAGAGGGTTTCCCCAGAGTGATTCCCAGAGCTGAGCCCAGGGCCCTTTCGGGGTAGGCCCCGCCTTGGTTTCTCAAGCCAGTCTTGGTGAAAAGAGAGGCTAGTGGAAAGGCCGTTTCCCCAAAGTGCTGCATGGGAGAGTCGAGTCCATGGAACTTGCCGCAGTCTCCCGCCATGGTTTCCAGACACTTCTAACTTAGTGAGATGAGACGTTAGTTGAAAGACGGTTTCGCCCTCTGTCAAAGTGCTCTTTGACAGAGTTGCGTAGAACTGGCACTCTCCGCCTGGGTTCGCAAACCGTGCCAACTCTGTGACTCGCGGTGGTAGTGGAAAGAGGGTTTCCCTTCCGCGTCGTTTCACAAAGTGGAGTCTTTGGCACTCGCCCCGTGAGGGGCGCACGGGTTTTCAAACCCTTGTAGCCACGTGAAACGAGGGGCTACTTGACAGAGGAAATCCCCCACAGGGTTGCTATGCAGGGTTGACTGTGATCCCGAGTGGACAGCACGTTGGCTGTAGGCCCCGCCTGGGGTTTCCAGCCCTTCTGACTTTGTGAAACGAGACGGTCGTTGAAAGACGGTTTCCCCACAGTGTGGTTTGACAGAGTGGAGCCTGTGGCACTCTCCGCCTAGGCACCGCACGTGCTTTCAAACACCTGCAACTTACTGAAACCTGACGTTGGGCGAAAGATTGTTTACCCAGAGCTTCGTTTAACAGACTCGAGTCTGTGTGTGTGTGGCACTTTCCCGGTAGGCCCCGCGTAGTTTTCAAACACCACTCACGTAGTGAAACAAGGGTGCGTAGTTGGAAGATGATGCTTTTCTCGCCGAGGTGTCTCCCGGAGCTGAGGCTCTTGCCCTTCCCTCACGGTATCCAGGGATGGGTCTTCAGACAGTTGTAGCTTTGGGAAACGAGGCGAGAGTTGAAAGACGGCCTCCCCCGCGGTGTCGTCGGACAGAGTCGAGCCCGCGGCACTATCCGCCTAGGCACCGCACGTGTTTTCAGACACCGGCAACTCACGGAAACCTGACGTTGGGCGAGAGGTGGTTTACCCAGAGTTTCGTGTCACAGAGTCGAGTGTATGGCCCTTTCCCTGGAGGCCCCGCGTAGTTTTCAAACACCACTCACGTAGTGAAACAAGAATTCAGTTGGAAGGTGCTTTTCTCGCCGAGCTGTCTCCCAGAGCTGAGGATATTGCTCTTCCCTCGTGGTTTCCGGCACGGGTCCTCAAACAGTACCAGCTCACCGAAGCAAGATGCTCTTTAAAGAGGGATTCGTTTCCCCCACAGACTTGTCTGACAGACTTCGGTGAACGGCGCTTTCTGCCTAGGCCCCGCAGAGGTTTTCAAGCACTTCTGAGTGGAGCCAGAGGTTAGGCGACAGACCTGCCCAAGCCTCGTGCGGTGTCCCAGAGATGAAGTGTACGGCGCCTTCCCGGTAGGCCCTCGTTATAGGTTTTGAAACACTTCTAAGGGAGTGCAAGCAGAGGCTAGTTGAAAGGCAGTTTCACCACAGTGTTCCTTCACAGAGTTGAGTACACGCCACACACTCGGCGTAGGCGCTGCGTAAGTTGTAGCTGCTTGAAACTTTTGTCTGCGTGAAACCAGGTGCTCCTTGAAACCTGGACTCCCCGCAGTGTTGTTTCACCGAGTCGAGTGTAGGGCCCCATCCCCGTAGACCCCCCGCATGTGTTTCCAGACACGTGTGACTTAGTGGAGCTTGATGTTCGCTAGGTAAAAGACTGTTTCCTCACAGTGCGGTTTTACAGAGCCGAGCGTACGGCACCTTCGGTGTGGGCCCTGCGTGGTCTTCAGACCCTCCTTATGGTGTGAGTCGGCCACAGAGCTGAGTATCACAGAGCTGAGTGTGTGACCCTTCCCTCACAGTTGCCCGCCTGCGTTTTCAAGCACGGCTGGCTTAGAGAAACAAGACGTTGCTTGAAGGATGGATTCCCCGCAGCACTGCCGGACAGACGTGAGTGTCGGGCACTTTCTGCATAGGCCCCACCCACATCGGCTTCCCAGCTCTTGGAACCCGGTGACACCGGCTGTCAGCTGAAAGAGCTTTTCTTTCGTCACAATGTGGTTTCACAGAGTTGAGTCCCTGTGGCACTCTCCTTGTAGGCCTCGCAAAGGTTTGCAAGCACTTCTGGCTGGGTGAAAGGGGATTGTTGAAAGACGGCTTCCACAAGGTGGTCGCTTGAAAGATGGTTTCCTCACTGTCACGGGTCACAGGAGGTGAGCCTAGTGCACTTTCCACCGAGGCCCCGTATCAGTTTCCAAAGTCTTATTAAACCGAAGTGAAACCCGATGTCAGTTGGAAAGATCCTCCTGTCACCACATCGTTGTGTTCGGGGTTGAGTCGAGGCCTCTTTTCCCGTGTGGGCTCGCCTAGGTTGTCAAACACTTCTCCCTCAGGGAAACCAGATGCTCGTTGAAAGACGGTCTGGTTTGCCCGCGGTGCTCTTTCGCACAGCTGAGCGCATGGCTCTATCCCCCAAGGCACCGCCCGTGCCGTCAAACACTTGGTAACTTAGCGAAACCTGGTGTGAGCCGAAAGATGGTTCCCCCGCAATGTTGGGGAACACAGATGGGTGTACGGCCCTCTCGACCTAGGCCCCGCATGGCTTTCAGACACGACCAATGCCGTGAAACGAGAGGTTCGTGGCAAGATGGTTCCGCCCCCCCTCCCCCCCCCCCCCCCCCGCAGAGCTGTAGTCCCAGAGCTGAGTGCCTGGCAACTTCCCTGAGGTGCATGGTTGCCCGCAAGGGTTTCCCAACAGTACTAACTTCGTGAACGAAGATGTTAACTGGGAAGACGGATGGCCGCAGTGTCCCTAGACAGGAAGGGAGCGTAGGGCACTTTCTGCATCGGCCCCGCGTAAGGTTTCAAACACCTCTAACGTGGTGTGCCAAGACGTTAGTTGAAAGATCTTTTCAACACGCCGTGGTTTGTTTCACACTTGCGAATGTGGCCCTGTCCCTGTGAGCCTCGCCTAGGTTTCCAGACGCCTCTAACTTAGTGAAACCAGAAGTTAGCTGGAAGCCTGTTTCCCCCGCGTTCTCTCACAGAGTTGGGGACATGGCACGTTCCGCTCAGACGCCGCGCAGGTTTTCAACCACGGCGATCTTCGTGAAACCGGGTGTTACTTGAAAGATGGCTCCCCCACAGTGTGGTCGCACAGAGTTGAGTACGCGGCCCGTTCCGACTAGCACCCGCATGCGTGGTCCCACACGTCTAACTTACGGAAACAAGGCGTGGGTTGAAACCCGGTCTCCCCCAGATGCTCTTTGACCCTCTGGGAGTACAAGGGCACTTTTCGCCTAAGCCCCGCACCGGGGTTCAAACAATTCTCACTTTGTGAAGTGAGGTGGCAGTCGAAAGATGGTTGCAGCTCAGCGTCGTTTCGCAAAGTGGAGTGTATGGTACTGTCCGCGTACGTCGCTCATAGGTTTTCGAACACTTCTACGTCTGTGAAGCGAGACGTAGACCGAAAGATGGCTGGCTATGCCACCGTGTTTTCCCGGAGTAGACTGGAAGGCACTTCCCCTGGAGCTTCTGCATAGGGTCTTCAAACCCTTCGGGACAAGTGACCCCGACCCCAGAAGTCATTTGAGAGACGGTTTGAGCACAGTCAGTGTTGGTCGCGAAAGTTGAGGACGTGACACTTTCCGGGTAGAACCCGCAGAGCTTTGCAGCCACTTCTGCCTCCGTGAAACGAGAAGTTAGGCGAAAGATGAATTCCCCTCGGTGTTGTTCTCCGGCGTTGACTCTATGGCACTTGGTAGGGCCCCACATGGATTTTCGAGCGCTTCTAACTTTGTGAAACGGGATGACAGTCGCACGCTGATTTCACCACAGCGTCGTTCACCTAGTTGCGTGCGTGGCACTTTTCCGCCGAGGCCGCGCATACGTACCAATCCCTTCTCCGTGAGCGAGAACGACGTCAGCTGCAAGATGGCTTTCCAAGTGTTGTGTCACGGAGGCGAGTACATTGCAGCGTCCGCACGGGCCGCGTCGAGCTGCCATACCATCTACCTTAGCGAAACCGAATGTCAGTTGAGAGGTCTTCTCATCACAATGTGGTGTCTTAGAGTTGAGTATAGATGGCACTTTCCTTGTAGGCCTCGCATAGGTTTTCAACCACTTCTAGCTTTGCGAAACCAGATGCGAAACCAGGTGGTTGCCCCCACAGTGTTGTTGGACAGAGTGGGGCCTATGGCAGTGTCCGCCCAGGCACCGCATGTGTTTTCAGACACTTGCAACTGATTGAAACCTGACGTTAGGTGAAGGGGTTCTGTTTCACCGAGTGGAGTGTATGTATGGCACTTCCCGCGTAGGCCCCACCTCGAGTTCCCGGCACCTCCGACTTCGTGTCAAGAGATGAGAGTGGAAAGATGGTGTCCCCACAGCGTTAGATCACGTAGTTGAGTGTCTGGCACTTTTCCGCGTTAAGCCCCGCATAGTTTGCGAGCGAGGGTTTAGCTTCGTGAAACCGGACGCTGGTGGAGAGATGGTGTCGCCAAACTTCCCCACCCCCCTCCCCTCCCCCAGAGTCGAGGGTATGGCACCCTGTGGGTAGGCCTCGCAGTGGTGTCCAAAGCCTTCTTCCTTAGAGGAAGCCGATGTCCGTTGAACGACGCTTTACCGACAGTGTCGTTTCCCAGAGTTCAGCATACGGCACTTGCCTTGTAGGCCCCTCATAAACAGTTCTCAGACACTTCTTAACCCAGGGAAACAAGCGGTTCGTCGAAAGAGGGGATACCCCACAGCGCGTCTGAGAGTTGAGTGTGTGACCCGTTCGGGGTAGGCCCCGCATTGGTTTTCAAAGACAGGTCACGTGGTGAAAGGAGACCCTCAGTTGACTGGCAGGTTCCCTAAAGTGCTGCTTCAGAGTTGAGTGTGTGCAAACTTCCTGCCTGGGCTCCGCAGGAGTTTTCAGAAACTGCCGAGTGAGGGAAAGGAGACGTTAGTCGCAAGATGGTTTCCCCACGGTGATTCGCAGCGCGGAGCCTATGGAACGTACCGCCTGGGCCCTGGATAGTGTGGCAACACCTGTCTGCTGGTGACGTGCAGCTGCTGTGAGTTGAAAGAGGGTTTCCCCAGAGTGATTCCCAGAGCTGAGCCCAGGGCCCTTTCGGGGTAGGCCCCGCCTTGGTTTCTCAAGCCAGTCTTGGTGAAAAGAGAGGCTAGTGGAAAGGCCGTTTCCCCAAAGTGCTGCATGGGAGAGTCGAGTCCATGGAACTTGCCGCAGTCTCCCGCCATGGTTTCCAGACACTTCTAACTTAGTGAGATGAGACGTTAGTTGAAAGACGGTTTCGCCCTCTGTCAAAGTGCTCTTTGACAGAGTTGCGTAGAACTGGCACTCTCCGCCTGGGTTCGCAAACCGTGCCAACTCTGTGACTCGCGGTGGTAGTGGAAAGAGGGTTTCCCTTCCGCGTCGTTTCACAAAGTGGAGTCTTTGGCACTCGCCCCGTGAGGGGCGCACGGGTTTTCAAACCCTTGTAGCCACGTGAAACGAGGGGCTACTTGACAGAGGAAATCCCCCACAGGGTTGCTATGCAGGGTTGACTGTGATCCCGAGTGGACAGCACGTTGGCTGTAGGCCCCGCCTGGGGTTTCCAGCCCTTCTGACTTTGTGAAACGAGACGGTCGTTGAAAGACGGTTTCCCCACAGTGTGGTTTGACAGAGTGGAGCCTGTGGCACTCTCCGCCTAGGCACCGCACGTGCTTTCAAACACCTGCAACTTACTGAAACCTGACGTTGGGCGAAAGATTGTTTACCCAGAGCTTCGTTTAACAGACTCGAGTCTGTGTGTGTGTGGCACTTTCCCGGTAGGCCCCGCGTAGTTTTCAAACACCACTCACGTAGTGAAACAAGGGTGCGTAGTTGGAAGATGATGCTTTTCTCGCCGAGGTGTCTCCCGGAGCTGAGGCTCTTGCCCTTCCCTCACGGTATCCAGGGATGGGTCTTCAGACAGTTGTAGCTTTGGGAAACGAGGCGAGAGTTGAAAGACGGCCTCCCCCGCGGTGTCGTCGGACAGAGTCGAGCCCGCGGCACTATCCGCCTAGGCACCGCACGTGTTTTCAGACACCGGCAACTCACGGAAACCTGACGTTGGGCGAGAGGTGGTTTACCCAGAGTTTCGTGTCACAGAGTCGAGTGTATGGCCCTTTCCCTGGAGGCCCCGCGTAGTTTTCAAACACCACTCACGTAGTGAAACAAGAATTCAGTTGGAAGGTGCTTTTCTCGCCGAGCTGTCTCCCAGAGCTGAGGATATTGCTCTTCCCTCGTGGTTTCCGGCACGGGTTCTCAAACAGTACCAGCTCACCGAAGCAAGATGCTCTTTAAAGAGGGATTCGTTTCCCCCACAGACTTGTCTGACAGACTTCGGTGAACGGCGCTTTCTGCCTAGGCCCCGCAGAGGTTTTCAAGCACTTCTGAGTGGAGCCAGAGGTTAGGCGACAGACCTGCCCAAGCCTCGTGCGGTGTCCCAGAGATGAAGTGTACGGCGCCTTCCCGGTAGGCCCTCGTTATAGGTTTTGAAACACTTCTAAGGGAGTGCAAGCAGAGGCTAGTTGAAAGGCAGTTTCACCACAGTGTTCCTTCACAGAGTTGAGTACACGCCACACACTCGGCGTAGGCGCTGCGTAAGTTGTAGCTGCTTGAAACTTTTGTCTGCGTGAAACCAGGTGCTCCTTGAAACCTGGACTCCCCGCAGTGTTGTTTCACCGAGTCGAGTGTAGGGCCCCATCCCCGTAGACCCCCCGCATGTGTTTCCAGACACGTGTGACTTAGTGGAGCTTGATGTTCGCTAGGTAAAAGACTGTTTCCTCACAGTGCGGTTTTACAGAGCCGAGCGTACGGCACCTTCGGTGTGGGCCCTGCGTGGTCTTCAGACCCTCCTTATGGTGTGAGTCGGCCACAGAGCTGAGTATCACAGAGCTGAGTGTGTGACCCTTCCCTCACAGTTGCCCGCCTGCGTTTTCAAGCACGGCTGGCTTAGAGAAACAAGACGTTGCTTGAAGGATGGATTCCCCGCAGCACTGCCGGACAGACGTGAGTGTCGGGCACTTTCTGCATAGGCCCCACCCACATCGGCTTCCCAGCTCTTGGAACCCGGTGACACCGGCTGTCAGCTGAAAGAGCTTTTCTTTCGTCACAATGTGGTTTCACAGAGTTGAGTCCCTGTGGCACTCTCCTTGTAGGCCTCGCAAAGGTTTGCAAGCACTTCTGGCTGGGTGAAAGGGGATTGTTGAAAGACGGCTTCCACAAGGTGGTCGCTTGAAAGATGGTTTCCTCACTGTCACGGGTCACAGGAGGTGAGCCTAGTGCACTTTCCACCGAGGCCCCGTATCAGTTTCCAAAGTCTTATTAAACCGAAGTGAAACCCGATGTCAGTTGGAAAGATCCTCCTGTCACCACATCGTTGTGTTCGGGGTTGAGTCGAGGCCTCTTTTCCCGTGTGGGCTCGCCTAGGTTGTCAAACACTTCTCCCTCAGGGAAACCAGATGCTCGTTGAAAGACGGTCTGGTTTGCCCGCGGTGCTCTTTCGCACAGCTGAGCGCATGGCTCTATCCCCCAAGGCACCGCCCGTGCCGTCAAACACTTGGTAACTTAGCGAAACCTGGTGTGAGCCGAAAGATGGTTCCCCCGCAATGTTGGGGAACACAGATGGGTGTACGGCCCTCTCGACCTAGGCCCCGCATGGCTTTCAGACACGACCAATGCCGTGAAACGAGAGGTTCGTGGCAAGATGGTTCCGCCCCCCCTCCCCCCCCCCCCCCCCCGCAGAGCTGTAGTCCCCGAGCTGAGTGCCTGGCAACTTCCCTGAGGTGCATGGTTGCCCGCAAGGGTTTCCCAACAGTACTAACTTCGTGAACGAAGATGTTAACTGGGAAGACGGATGGCCGCAGTGTCCCTAGACAGGAAGGGAGCGTAGGGCACTTTCTGCATCGGCCCCGCGTAAGGTTTCAAACACCTCTAACGTGGTGTGCCAAGACGTTAGTTGAAAGATCTTTTCAACACGCCGTGGTTTGTTTCACACTTGCGAATGTGGCCCTGTCCCTGTGAGCCTCGCCTAGGTTTCCAGACGCCTCTAACTTAGTGAAACCAGAAGTTAGCTGGAAGCCTGTTTCCCCCGCGTTCTCTCACAGAGTTGGGGACATGGCACGTTCCGCTCAGACGCCGCGCAGGTTTTCAACCACGGCGATCTTCGTGAAACCGGGTGTTACTTGAAAGATGGCTCCCCCACAGTGTGGTCGCACAGAGTTGAGTACGCGGCCCGTTCCGACTAGCACCCGCATGCGTGGTCCCACACGTCTAACTTACGGAAACAAGGCGTGGGTTGATACCCGGTCTCCCCCAGATGCTCTTTGACCCTCTGGGAGTACAAGGGCACTTTTCGCCTAAGCCCCGCACCGGGGTTCAAACAATTCTCACTTTGTGAAGTGAGGTGGCAGTCGAAAGATGGTTGCAGCTCAGCGTCGTTTCGCAAAGTGGAGTGTATGGTACTGTCCGCGTACGTCGCTCATAGGTTTTCGAACACTTCTACGTCTGTGAAGCGAGACGTAGACCGAAAGATGGCTGGCTATGCCACCGTGTTTTCCCGGAGTAGACTGGAAGGCACTTCCCCTGGAGCTTCTGCATAGGGTCTTCAAACCCTTCGGGACAAGTGACCCCGACCCCAGAAGTCATTTGAGAGACGGTTTGAGCACAGTCAGTGTTGGTCGCGAAAGTTGAGGACGTGACACTTTCCGGGTAGAACCCGCAGAGCTTTGCAGCCACTTCTGCCTCCGTGAAACGAGAAGTTAGGCGAAAGATGAATTCCCCTCGGTGTTGTTCTCCGGCGTTGACTCTATGGCACTTGGTAGGGCCCCACATGGATTTTCGAGCGCTTCTAACTTTGTGAAACGGGATGACAGTCGCACGCTGATTTCACCACAGCGTCGTTCACCTAGTTGCGTGCGTGGCACTTTTCCGCCGAGGCCGCGCATACGTACCAATCCCTTCTCCGTGAGCGAGAACGACGTCAGCTGCAAGATGGCTTTCCAAGTGTTGTGTCACGGAGGCGAGTACATTGCAGCGTCCGCACGGGCCGCGTCGAGCTGCCATACCATCTACCTTAGCGAAACCGAATGTCAGTTGAGAGGTCTTCTCATCACAATGTGGTGTCTTAGAGTTGAGTATAGATGGCACTTTCCTTGTAGGCCTCGCATAGGTTTTCAACCACTTCTAGCTTTGCGAAACCAGATGCGAAACCAGGTGGTTGCCCCCACAGTGTTGTTGGACAGAGTGGGGCCTATGGCAGTGTCCGCCCAGGCACCGCATGTGTTTTCAGGCACTTGCAACTGATTGAAACCTGACGTTAGGTGAAGGGGTTCTGTTTCACCGAGTGGAGTGTATGTATGGCACTTCCCGCGTAGGCCCCACCTCGAGTTCCCGGCACCTCCGACTTCGTGTCAAGAGATGAGAGTGGAAAGATGGTGTCCCCACAGCGTTAGATCACGTAGTTGAGTGTCTGGCACTTTTCCGCGTTAAGCCCCGCATAGTTTGCGAGCGAGGGTTTAGCTTCGTGAAACCGGACGCTGGTGGAGAGATGGTGTCGCCAAACTTCCCCACCCCCCTCCCCTCCCCCAGAGTCGAGGGTATGGCACCCTGTGGGTAGGCCTCGCAGTGGTGTCCAAAGCCTTCTTCCTTAGAGGAAGCCGATGTCCGTTGAACGACGCTTTACCGACAGTGTCGTTTCCCAGAGTTCAGCATACGGCACTTGCCTTGTAGGCCCCTCATAAACAGTTCTCAGACACTTCTTAACCCAGGGAAACAAGCGGTTCGTCGAAAGAGGGGATACCCCACAGCGCGTCTGAGAGTTGAGTGTGTGACCCGTTCGGGGTAGGCCCCGCATTGGTTTTCAAAGACAGGTCACGTGGTGAAAGGAGACCCTCAGTTGACTGGCAGGTTCCCTAAAGTGCTGCTTCAGAGTTGAGTGTGTGCAAACTTCCTGCCTGGGCTCCGCAGGAGTTTTCAGAAACTGCCGAGTGAGGGAAAGGAGACGTTAGTCGCAAGATGGTTTCCCCACGGTGATTCGCAGCGCGGAGCCTATGGAACGTACCGCCTGGGCCCTGGATAGTGTGGCAACACCTGTCTGCTGGTGACGTGCAGCTGCTGTGAGTTGAAAGAGGGTTTCCCCAGAGTGATTCCCAGAGCTGAGCCCAGGGCCCTTTCGGGTAGGCCCCGCCTTGGTTTCTCAAGCCAGTCTTGGTGAAAAGAGAGGCTAGTGGAAAGGCCGTTTCCCCAAAGTGCTGCATGGGAGAGTCGAGTCCATGGAACTTGCCGCAGTCTCCCGCCATGGTTTCCAGACACTTCTAACTTAGTGAGATGAGACGTTAGTTGAAAGACGGTTTCGCCCTCTGTCAAAGTGCTCTTTGACAGAGTTGCGTAGAACTGGCACTCTCCGCCTGGGTTCGCAAACCGTGCCAACTCTGTGACTCGCGGTGGTAGTGGAAAGAGGGTTTCCCTTCCGCGTCGTTTCACAAAGTGGAGTCTTTGGCACTCGCCCCGTGAGGGGCGCACGGGTTTTCAAACCCTTGTAGCCACGTGAAACGAGGGGCTACTTGACAGAGGAAATCCCCCACAGGGTTGCTATGCAGGGTTGACTGTGATCCCGAGTGGACAGCACGTTGGCTGTAGGCCCCGCCTGGGGTTTCCAGCCCTTCTGACTTTGTGAAACGAGACGGTCGTTGAAAGACGGTTTCCCCACAGTGTGGTTTGACAGAGTGGAGCCTGTGGCACTCTCCGCCTAGGCACCGCACGTGCTTTCAAACACCTGCAACTTACTGAAACCTGACGTTGGGCGAAAGATTGTTTACCCAGAGCTTCGTTTAACAGACTCGAGTCTGTGTGTGTGTGGCACTTTCCCGGTAGGCCCCGCGTAGTTTTCAAACACCACTCACGTAGTGAAACAAGGGTGCGTAGTTGGAAGATGATGCTTTTCTCGCCGAGGTGTCTCCCGGAGCTGAGGCTCTTGCCCTTCCCTCACGGTATCCAGGGATGGGTCTTCAGACAGTTGTAGCTTTGGGAAACGAGGCGAGAGTTGAAAGACGGCCTCCCCCGCGGTGTCGTCGGACAGAGTCGAGCCCGCGGCACTATCCGCCTAGGCACCGCACGTGTTTTCAGACACCGGCAACTCACGGAAACCTGACGTTGGGCGAGAGGTGGTTTACCCAGAGTTTCGTGTCACAGAGTCGAGTGTATGGCCCTTTCCCTGGAGGCCCCGCGTAGTTTTCAAACACCACTCACGTAGTGAAACAAGAATTCAGTTGGAAGGTGCTTTTCTCGCCGAGCTGTCTCCCAGAGCTGAGGATATTGCTCTTCCCTCGTGGTTTCCGGCACGGGTCCTCAAACAGTACCAGCTCACCGAAGCAAGATGCTCTTTAAAGAGGGATTCGTTTCCCCCACAGACTTGTCTGACAGACTTCGGTGAACGGCGCTTTCTGCCTAGGCCCCGCAGAGGTTTTCAAGCACTTCTGAGTGGAGCCAGAGGTTAGGCGACAGACCTGCCCAAGCCTCGTGCGGTGTCCCAGAGATGAAGTGTACGGCGCCTTCCCGGTAGGCCCTCGTTATAGGTTTTGAAACACTTCTAAGGGAGTGCAAGCAGAGGCTAGTTGAAAGGCAGTTTCACCACAGTGTTCCTTCACAGAGTTGAGTACACGCCACACACTCGGCGTAGGCGCTGCGTAAGTTGTAGCTGCTTGAAACTTTTGTCTGCGTGAAACCAGGTGCTCCTTGAAACCTGGACTCCCCGCAGTGTTGTTTCACCGAGTCGAGTGTAGGGCCCCATCCCCGTAGACCCCCCGCATGTGTTTCCAGACACGTGTGACTTAGTGGAGCTTGATGTTCGCTAGGTAAAAGACTGTTTCCTCACAGTGCGGTTTTACAGAGCCGAGCGTACGGCACCTTCGGTGTGGGCCCTGCGTGGTCTTCAGACCCTCCTTATGGTGTGAGTCGGCCACAGAGCTGAGTATCACAGAGCTGAGTGTGTGACCCTTCCCTCACAGTTGCCCGCCTGCGTTTTCAAGCACGGCTGGCTTAGAGAAACAAGACGTTGCTTGAAGGATGGATTCCCCGCAGCACTGCCGGACAGACGTGAGTGTCGGGCACTTTCTGCATAGGCCCCACCCACATCGGCTTCCCAGCTCTTGGAACCCGGTGACACCGGCTGTCAGCTGAAAGAGCTTTTCTTTCGTCACAATGTGGTTTCACAGAGTTGAGTCCCTGTGGCACTCTCCTTGTAGGCCTCGCAAAGGTTTGCAAGCACTTCTGGCTGGGTGAAAGGGGATTGTTGAAAGACGGCTTCCACAAGGTGGTCGCTTGAAAGATGGTTTCCTCACTGTCACGGGTCACAGGAGGTGAGCCTAGTGCACTTTCCACCGAGGCCCCGTATCAGTTTCCAAAGTCTTATTAAACCGAAGTGAAACCCGATGTCAGTTGGAAAGATCCTCCTGTCACCACATCGTTGTGTTCGGGGTTGAGTCGAGGCCTCTTTTCCCGTGTGGGCTCGCCTAGGTTGTCAAACACTTCTCCCTCAGGGAAACCAGATGCTCGTTGAAAGACGGTCTGGTTTGCCCGCGGTGCTCTTTCGCACAGCTGAGCGCATGGCTCTATCCCCCAAGGCACCGCCCGTGCCGTCAAACACTTGGTAACTTAGCGAAACCTGGTGTGAGCCGAAAGATGGTTCCCCCGCAATGTTGGGGAACACAGATGGGTGTACGGCCCTCTCGACCTAGGCCCCGCATGGCTTTCAGACACGACCAATGCCGTGAAACGAGAGGTTCGTGGCAAGATGGTTCCGCCCCCCCCCCCCCCCCCCCCCCCCCCGCAGAGCTGTAGTCCCCGAGCTGAGTGCCTGGCAACTTCCCTGAGGTGCATGGTTGCCCGCAAGGGTTTCCCAACAGTACTAACTTCGTGAACGAAGATGTTAACTGGGAAGACGGATGGCCGCAGTGTCCCTAGACAGGAAGGGAGCGTAGGGCACTTTCTGCATCGGCCCCGCGTAAGGTTTCAAACACCTCTAACGTGGTGTGCCAAGACGTTAGTTGAAAGATCTTTTCAACACGCCGTGGTTTGTTTCACACTTGCGAATGTGGCCCTGTCCCTGTGAGCCTCGCCTAGGTTTCCAGACGCCTCTAACTTAGTGAAACCAGAAGTTAGCTGGAAGCCTGTTTCCCCCGCGTTCTCTCACAGAGTTGGGGACATGGCACGTTCCGCTCAGACGCCGCGCAGGTTTTCAACCACGGCGATCTTCGTGAAACCGGGTGTTACTTGAAAGATGGCTCCCCCACAGTGTGGTCGCACAGAGTTGAGTACGCGGCCCGTTCCGACTAGCACCCGCATGCGTGGTCCCACACGTCTAACTTACGGAAACAAGGCGTGGGTTGAAACCCGGTCTCCCCCAGATGCTCTTTGACCCTCTGGGAGTACAAGGGCACTTTTCGCCTAAGCCCCGCACCGGGGTTCAAACAATTCTCACTTTGTGAAGTGAGGTGGCAGTCGAAAGATGGTTGCAGCTCAGCGTCGTTTCGCAAAGTGGAGTGTATGGTACTGTCCGCGTACGTCGCTCATAGGTTTTCGAACACTTCTACGTCTGTGAAGCGAGACGTAGACCGAAAGATGGCTGGCTATGCCACCGTGTTTTCCCGGAGTAGACTGGAAGGCACTTCCCCTGGAGCTTCTGCATAGGGTCTTCAAACCCTTCGGGACAAGTGACCCCGACCCCAGAAGTCATTTGAGAGACGGTTTGAGCACAGTCAGTGTTGGTCGCGAAAGTTGAGGACGTGACACTTTCCGGGTAGAACCCGCAGAGCTTTGCAGCCACTTCTGCCTCCGTGAAACGAGAAGTTAGGCGAAAGATGAATTCCCCTCGGTGTTGTTCTCCGGCGTTGACTCTATGGCACTTGGTAGGGCCCCACATGGATTTTCGAGCGCTTCTAACTTTGTGAAACGGGATGACAGTCGCACGCTGATTTCACCACAGCGTCGTTCACCTAGTTGCGTGCGTGGCACTTTTCCGCCGAGGCCGCGCATACGTACCAATCCCTTCTCCGTGAGCGAGAACGACGTCAGCTGCAAGATGGCTTTCCAAGTGTTGTGTCACGGAGGCGAGTACATTGCAGCGTCCGCACGGGCCGCGTCGAGCTGCCATACCATCTACCTTAGCGAAACCGAATGTCAGTTGAGAGGTCTTCTCATCACAATGTGGTGTCTTAGAGTTGAGTATAGATGGCACTTTCCTTGTAGGCCTCGCATAGGTTTTCAACCACTTCTAGCTTTGCGAAACCAGATGCGAAACCAGGTGGTTGCCCCCACAGTGTTGTTGGACAGAGTGGGGCCTATGGCAGTGTCCGCCCAGGCACCGCATGTGTTTTCAGACACTTGCAACTGATTGAAACCTGACGTTAGGTGAAGGGGTTCTGTTTCACCGAGTGGAGTGTATGTATGGCACTTCCCGCGTAGGCCCCACCTCGAGTTCCCGGCACCTCCGACTTCGTGTCAAGAGATGAGAGTGGAAAGATGGTGTCCCCACAGCGTTAGATCACGTAGTTGAGTGTCTGGCACTTTTCCGCGTTAAGCCCCGCATAGTTTGCGAGCGAGGGTTTAGCTTCGTGAAACCGGACGCTGGTGGAGAGATGGTGTCGCCAAACTTCCCCACCCCCCTCCCCTCCCCCAGAGTCGAGGGTATGGCACCCTGTGGGTAGGCCTCGCAGTGGTGTCCAAAGCCTTCTTCCTTAGAGGAAGCCGATGTCCGTTGAACGACGCTTTACCGACAGTGTCGTTTCCCAGAGTTCAGCATACGGCACTTGCCTTGTAGGCCCCTCATAAACAGTTCTCAGACACTTCTTAACCCAGGGAAACAAGCGGTTCGTCGAAAGAGGGGATACCCCACAGCGCGTCTGAGAGTTGAGTGTGTGACCCGTTCGGGGTAGGCCCCGCATTGGTTTTCAAAGACAGGTCACGTGGTGAAAGGAGACCCTCAGTTGACTGCAGGTTCCCTAAAGTGCTGCTTCAGAGTTGAGTGTGTGCAAACTTCCTGCCTGGGCTCCGCAGGAGTTTTCAGAAACTGCCGAGTGAGGGAAAGGAGACGTTAGTCGCAAGATGGTTTCCCCACGGTGATTCGCAGCGCGGAGCCTATGGAACGTACCGCCTGGGCCCTGGATAGTGTGGCAACACCTGTCTGCTGGTGACGTGCAGCTGCTGTGAGTTGAAAGAGGGTTTCCCCAGAGTGATTCCCAGAGCTGAGCCCAGGGCCCTTTCGGGGTAGGCCCCGCCTTGGTTTCTCAAGCCAGTCTTGGTGAAAAGAGAGGCTAGTGGAAAGGCCGTTTCCCCAAAGTGCTGCATGGGAGAGTCGAGTCCATGGAACTTGCCGCAGTCTCCCGCCATGGTTTCCAGACACTTCTAACTTAGTGAGATGAGACGTTAGTTGAAAGACGGTTTCGCCCTCTGTCAAAGTGCTCTTTGACAGAGTTGCGTAGAACTGGCACTCTCCGCCTGGGTTCGCAAACCGTGCCAACTCTGTGACTCGCGGTGGTAGTGGAAAGAGGGTTTCCCTTCCGCGTCGTTTCACAAAGTGGAGTCTTTGGCACTCGCCCCGTGAGGGGCGCACGGGTTTTCAAACCCTTGTAGCCACGTGAAACGAGGGGCTACTTGACAGAGGAAATCCCCCACAGGGTTGCTATGCAGGGTTGACTGTGATCCCGAGTGGACAGCACGTTGGCTGTAGGCCCCGCCTGGGGTTTCCAGCCCTTCTGACTTTGTGAAACGAGACGGTCGTTGAAAGACGGTTTCCCCACAGTGTGGTTTGACAGAGTGGAGCCTGTGGCACTCTCCGCCTAGGCACCGCACGTGCTTTCAAACACCTGCAACTTACTGAAACCTGACGTTGGGCGAAAGATTGTTTACCCAGAGCTTCGTTTAACAGACTCGAGTCTGTGTGTGTGTGGCACTTTCCCGGTAGGCCCCGCGTAGTTTTCAAACACCACTCACGTAGTGAAACAAGGGTGCGTAGTTGGAAGATGATGCTTTTCTCGCCGAGGTGTCTCCCGGAGCTGAGGCTCTTGCCCTTCCCTCACGGTATCCAGGGATGGGTCTTCAGACAGTTGTAGCTTTGGGAAACGAGGCGAGAGTTGAAAGACGGCCTCCCCCGCGGTGTCGTCGGACAGAGTCGAGCCCGCGGCACTATCCGCCTAGGCACCGCACGTGTTTTCAGACACCGGCAACTCACGGAAACCTGACGTTGGGCGAGAGGTGGTTTACCCAGAGTTTCGTGTCACAGAGTCGAGTGTATGGCCCTTTCCCTGGAGGCCCCGCGTAGTTTTCAAACACCACTCACGTAGTGAAACAAGAATTCAGTTGGAAGGTGCTTTTCTCGCCGAGCTGTCTCCCAGAGCTGAGGATATTGCTCTTCCCTCGTGGTTTCCGGCACGGGTCCTCAAACAGTACCAGCTCACCGAAGCAAGATGCTCTTTAAAGAGGGATTCGTTTCCCCCACAGACTTGTCTGACAGACTTCGGTGAACGGCGCTTTCTGCCTAGGCCCCGCAGAGGTTTTCAAGCACTTCTGAGTGGAGCCAGAGGTTAGGCGACAGACCTGCCCAAGCCTCGTGCGGTGTCCCAGAGATGAAGTGTACGGCGCCTTCCCGGTAGGCCCTCGTTATAGGTTTTGAAACACTTCTAAGGGAGTGCAAGCAGAGGCTAGTTGAAAGGCAGTTTCACCACAGTGTTCCTTCACAGAGTTGAGTACACGCCACACACTCGGCGTAGGCGCTGCGTAAGTTGTAGCTGCTTGAAACTTTTGTCTGCGTGAAACCAGGTGCTCCTTGAAACCTGGACTCCCCGCAGTGTTGTTTCACCGAGTCGAGTGTAGGGCCCCATCCCCGTAGACCCCCCGCATGTGTTTCCAGACACGTGTGACTTAGTGGAGCTTGATGTTCGCTAGGTAAAAGACTGTTTCCTCACAGTGCGGTTTTACAGAGCCGAGCGTACGGCACCTTCGGTGTGGGCCCTGCGTGGTCTTCAGACCCTCCTTATGGTGTGAGTCGGCCACAGAGCTGAGTATCACAGAGCTGAGTGTGTGACCCTTCCCTCACAGTTGCCCGCCTGCGTTTTCAAGCACGGCTGGCTTAGAGAAACAAGACGTTGCTTGAAGGATGGATTCCCCGCAGCACTGCCGGACAGACGTGAGTGTCGGGCACTTTCTGCATAGGCCCCACCCACATCGGCTTCCCAGCTCTTGGAACCCGGTGACACCGGCTGTCAGCTGAAAGAGCTTTTCTTTCGTCACAATGTGGTTTCACAGAGTTGAGTCCCTGTGGCACTCTCCTTGTAGGCCTCGCAAAGGTTTGCAAGCACTTCTGGCTGGGTGAAAGGGGATTGTTGAAAGACGGCTTCCACAAGGTGGTCGCTTGAAAGATGGTTTCCTCACTGTCACGGGTCACAGGAGGTGAGCCTAGTGCACTTTCCACCGAGGCCCCGTATCAGTTTCCAAAGTCTTATTAAACCGAAGTGAAACCCGATGTCAGTTGGAAAGATCCTCCTGTCACCACATCGTTGTGTTCGGGGTTGAGTCGAGGCCTCTTTTCCCGTGTGGGCTCGCCTAGGTTGTCAAACACTTCTCCCTCAGGGAAACCAGATGCTCGTTGAAAGACGGTCTGGTTTGCCCGCGGTGCTCTTTCGCACAGCTGAGCGCATGGCTCTATCCCCCAAGGCACCGCCCGTGCCGTCAAACACTTGGTAACTTAGCGAAACCTGGTGTGAGCCGAAAGATGGTTCCCCCGCAATGTTGGGGAACACAGATGGGTGTACGGCCCTCTCGACCTAGGCCCCGCATGGCTTTCAGACACGACCAATGCCGTGAAACGAGAGGTTCGTGGCAAGATGGTTCCGCCCCCCCCTCCCCCCCCCCCCCCCCCGCAGAGCTGTAGTCCCCGAGCTGAGTGCCTGGCAACTTCCCTGAGGTGCATGGTTGCCCGCAAGGGTTTCCCAACAGTACTAACTTCGTGAACGAAGATGTTAACTGGGAAGACGGATGGCCGCAGTGTCCCTAGACAGGAAGGGAGCGTAGGGCACTTTCTGCATCGGCCCCGCGTAAGGTTTCAAACACCTCTAACGTGGTGTGCCAAGACGTTAGTTGAAAGATCTTTTCAACACGCCGTGGTTTGTTTCACACTTGCGAATGTGGCCCTGTCCCTGTGAGCCTCGCCTAGGTTTCCAGACGCCTCTAACTTAGTGAAACCAGAAGTTAGCTGGAAGCCTGTTTCCCCCGCGTTCTCTCACAGAGTTGGGGACATGGCACGTTCCGCTCAGACGCCGCGCAGGTTTTCAACCACGGCGATCTTCGTGAAACCGGGTGTTACTTGAAAGATGGCTCCCCCACAGTGTGGTCGCACAGAGTTGAGTACGCGGCCCGTTCCGACTAGCACCCGCATGCGTGGTCCCACACGTCTAACTTACGGAAACAAGGCGTGGGTTGATACCCGGTCTCCCCCAGATGCTCTTTGACCCTCTGGGAGTACAAGGGCACTTTTCGCCTAAGCCCCGCACCGGGGTTCAAACAATTCTCACTTTGTGAAGTGAGGTGGCAGTCGAAAGATGGTTGCAGCTCAGCGTCGTTTCGCAAAGTGGAGTGTATGGTACTGTCCGCGTACGTCGCTCATAGGTTTTCGAACACTTCTACGTCTGTGAAGCGAGACGTAGACCGAAAGATGGCTGGCTATGCCACCGTGTTTTCCCGGAGTAGACTGGAAGGCACTTCCCCTGGAGCTTCTGCATAGGGTCTTCAAACCCTTCGGGACAAGTGACCCCGACCCCAGAAGTCATTTGAGAGACGGTTTGAGCACAGTCAGTGTTGGTCGCGAAAGTTGAGGACGTGACACTTTCCGGGTAGAACCCGCAGAGCTTTGCAGCCACTTCTGCCTCCGTGAAACGAGAAGTTAGGCGAAAGATGAATTCCCCTCGGTGTTGTTCTCCGGCGTTGACTCTATGGCACTTGGTAGGGCCCCACATGGATTTTCGAGCGCTTCTAACTTTGTGAAACGGGATGACAGTCGCACGCTGATTTCACCACAGCGTCGTTCACCTAGTTGCGTGCGTGGCACTTTTCCGCCGAGGCCGCGCATACGTACCAATCCCTTCTCCGTGAGCGAGAACGACGTCAGCTGCAAGATGGCTTTCCAAGTGTTGTGTCACGGAGGCGAGTACATTGCAGCGTCCGCACGGGCCGCGTCGAGCTGCCATACCATCTACCTTAGCGAAACCGAATGTCAGTTGAGAGGTCTTCTCATCACAATGTGGTGTCTTAGAGTTGAGTATAGATGGCACTTTCCTTGTAGGCCTCGCATAGGTTTTCAACCACTTCTAGCTTTGCGAAACCAGATGCGAAACCAGGTGGTTGCCCCCACAGTGTTGTTGGACAGAGTGGGGCCTATGGCAGTGTCCGCCCAGGCACCGCATGTGTTTTCAGACACTTGCAACTGATTGAAACCTGACGTTAGGTGAAGGGGTTCTGTTTCACCGAGTGGAGTGTATGTATGGCACTTCCCGCGTAGGCCCCACCTCGAGTTCCCGGCACCTCCGACTTCGTGTCAAGAGATGAGAGTGGAAAGATGGTGTCCCCACAGCGTTAGATCACGTAGTTGAGTGTCTGGCACTTTTCCGCGTTAAGCCCCGCATAGTTTGCGAGCGAGGGTTTAGCTTCGTGAAACCGGACGCTGGTGGAGAGATGGTGTCGCCAAACTTCCCCACCCCCCTCCCCTCCCCCAGAGTCGAGGGTATGGCACCCTGTGGGTAGGCCTCGCAGTGGTGTCCAAAGCCTTCTTCCTTAGAGGAAGCCGATGTCCGTTGAACGACGCTTTACCGACAGTGTCGTTTCCCAGAGTTCAGCATACGGCACTTGCCTTGTAGGCCCCTCATAAACAGTTCTCAGACACTTCTTAACCCAGGGAAACAAGCGGTTCGTCGAAAGAGGGGATACCCCACAGCGCGTCTGAGAGTTGAGTGTGTGACCCGTTCGGGGTAGGCCCCGCATTGGTTTTCAAAGACAGGTCACGTGGTGAAAGGAGACCCTCAGTTGACTGGCAGGTTCCCTAAAGTGCTGCTTCAGAGTTGAGTGTGTGCAAACTTCCTGCCTGGGCTCCGCAGGAGTTTTCAGAAACTGCCGAGTGAGGGAAAGGAGACGTTAGTCGCAAGATGGTTTCCCCACGGTGATTCGCAGCGCGGAGCCTATGGAACGTACCGCCTGGGCCCTGGATAGTGTGGCAACACCTGTCTGCTGGTGACGTGCAGCTGCTGTGAGTTGAAAGAGGGTTTCCCCAGAGTGATTCCCAGAGCTGAGCCCAGGGCCCTTTCGGGGTAGGCCCCGCCTTGGTTTCTCAAGCCAGTCTTGGTGAAAAGAGAGGCTAGTGGAAAGGCCGTTTCCCCAAAGTGCTGCATGGGAGAGTCGAGTCCATGGAACTTGCCGCAGTCTCCCGCCATGGTTTCCAGACACTTCTAACTTAGTGAGATGAGACGTTAGTTGAAAGACGGTTTCGCCCTCTGTCAAAGTGCTCTTTGACAGAGTTGCGTAGAACTGGCACTCTCCGCCTGGGTTCGCAAACCGTGCCAACTCTGTGACTCGCGGTGGTAGTGGAAAGAGGGTTTCCCTTCCGCGTCGTTTCACAAAGTGGAGTCTTTGGCACTCGCCCCGTGAGGGGCGCACGGGTTTTCAAACCCTTGTAGCCACGTGAAACGAGGGGCTACTTGACAGAGGAAATCCCCCACAGGGTTGCTATGCAGGGTTGACTGTGATCCCGAGTGGACAGCACGTTGGCTGTAGGCCCCGCCTGGGGTTTCCAGCCCTTCTGACTTTGTGAAACGAGACGGTCGTTGAAAGACGGTTTCCCCACAGTGTGGTTTGACAGAGTGGAGCCTGTGGCACTCTCCGCCTAGGCACCGCACGTGCTTTCAAACACCTGCAACTTACTGAAACCTGACGTTGGGCGAAAGATTGTTTACCCAGAGCTTCGTTTAACAGACTCGAGTCTGTGTGTGTGTGGCACTTTCCCGGTAGGCCCCGCGTAGTTTTCAAACACCACTCACGTAGTGAAACAAGGGTGCGTAGTTGGAAGATGATGCTTTTCTCGCCGAGGTGTCTCCCGGAGCTGAGGCTCTTGCCCTTCCCTCACGGTATCCAGGGATGGGTCTTCAGACAGTTGTAGCTTTGGGAAACGAGGCGAGAGTTGAAAGACGGCCTCCCCCGCGGTGTCGTCGGACAGAGTCGAGCCCGCGGCACTATCCGCCTAGGCACCGCACGTGTTTTCAGACACCGGCAACTCACGGAAACCTGACGTTGGGCGAGAGGTGGTTTACCCAGAGTTTCGTGTCACAGAGTCGAGTGTATGGCCCTTTCCCTGGAGGCCCCGCGTAGTTTTCAAACACCACTCACGTAGTGAAACAAGAATTCAGTTGGAAGGTGCTTTTCTCGCCGAGCTGTCTCCCAGAGCTGAGGATATTGCTCTTCCCTCGTGGTTTCCGGCACGGGTCCTCAAACAGTACCAGCTCACCGAAGCAAGATGCTCTTTAAAGAGGGATTCGTTTCCCCCACAGACTTGTCTGACAGACTTCGGTGAACGGCGCTTTCTGCCTAGGCCCCGCAGAGGTTTTCAAGCACTTCTGAGTGGAGCCAGAGGTTAGGCGACAGACCTGCCCAAGCCTCGTGCGGTGTCCCAGAGATGAAGTGTACGGCGCCTTCCCGGTAGGCCCTCGTTATAGGTTTTGAAACACTTCTAAGGGAGTGCAAGCAGAGGCTAGTTGAAAGGCAGTTTCACCACAGTGTTCCTTCACAGAGTTGAGTACACGCCACACACTCGGCGTAGGCGCTGCGTAAGTTGTAGCTGCTTGAAACTTTTGTCTGCGTGAAACCAGGTGCTCCTTGAAACCTGGACTCCCCGCAGTGTTGTTTCACCGAGTCGAGTGTAGGGCCCCATCCCCGTAGACCCCCCGCATGTGTTTCCAGACACGTGTGACTTAGTGGAGCTTGATGTTCGCTAGGTAAAAGACTGTTTCCTCACAGTGCGGTTTTACAGAGCCGAGCGTACGGCACCTTCGGTGTGGGCCCTGCGTGGTCTTCAGACCCTCCTTATGGTGTGAGTCGGCCACAGAGCTGAGTATCACAGAGCTGAGTGTGTGACCCTTCCCTCACAGTTGCCCGCCTGCGTTTTCAAGCACGGCTGGCTTAGAGAAACAAGACGTTGCTTGAAGGATGGATTCCCCGCAGCACTGCCGGACAGACGTGAGTGTCGGGCACTTTCTGCATAGGCCCCACCCACATCGGCTTCCCAGCTCTTGGAACCCGGTGACACCGGCTGTCAGCTGAAAGAGCTTTTCTTTCGTCACAATGTGGTTTCACAGAGTTGAGTCCCTGTGGCACTCTCCTTGTAGGCCTCGCAAAGGTTTGCAAGCACTTCTGGCTGGGTGAAAGGGGATTGTTGAAAGACGGCTTCCACAAGGTGGTCGCTTGAAAGATGGTTTCCTCACTGTCACGGGTCACAGGAGGTGAGCCTAGTGCACTTTCCACCGAGGCCCCGTATCAGTTTCCAAAGTCTTATTAAACCGAAGTGAAACCCGATGTCAGTTGGAAAGATCCTCCTGTCACCACATCGTTGTGTTCGGGGTTGAGTCGAGGCCTCTTTTCCCGTGTGGGCTCGCCTAGGTTGTCAAACACTTCTCCCTCAGGGAAACCAGATGCTCGTTGAAAGACGGTCTGGTTTGCCCGCGGTGCTCTTTCGCACAGCTGAGCGCATGGCTCTATCCCCCAAGGCACCGCCCGTGCCGTCAAACACTTGGTAACTTAGCGAAACCTGGTGTGAGCCGAAAGATGGTTCCCCCGCAATGTTGGGGAACACAGATGGGTGTACGGCCCTCTCGACCTAGGCCCCGCATGGCTTTCAGACACGACCAATGCCGTGAAACGAGAGGTTCGTGGCAAGATGGTTCCGCCCCCCCCCCCCCCCCCCCCCCCCCCCGCAGAGCTGTAGTCCCAGAGCTGAGTGCCTGGCAACTTCCCTGAGGTGCATGGTTGCCCGCAAGGGTTTCCCAACAGTACTAACTTCGTGAACGAAGATGTTAACTGGGAAGACGGATGGCCGCAGTGTCCCTAGACAGGAAGGGAGCGTAGGGCACTTTCTGCATCGGCCCCGCGTAAGGTTTCAAACACCTCTAACGTGGTGTGCCAAGACGTTAGTTGAAAGATCTTTTCAACACGCCGTGGTTTGTTTCACACTTGCGAATGTGGCCCTGTCCCTGTGAGCCTCGCCTAGGTTTCCAGACGCCTCTAACTTAGTGAAACCAGAAGTTAGCTGGAAGCCTGTTTCCCCCGCGTTCTCTCACAGAGTTGGGGACATGGCACGTTCCGCTCAGACGCCGCGCAGGTTTTCAACCACGGCGATCTTCGTGAAACCGGGTGTTACTTGAAAGATGGCTCCCCCACAGTGTGGTCGCACAGAGTTGAGTACGCGGCCCGTTCCGACTAGCACCCGCATGCGTGGTCCCACACGTCTAACTTACGGAAACAAGGCGTGGGTTGATACCCGGTCTCCCCCAGATGCTCTTTGACCCTCTGGGAGTACAAGGGCACTTTTCGCCTAAGCCCCGCACCGGGGTTCAAACAATTCTCACTTTGTGAAGTGAGGTGGCAGTCGAAAGATGGTTGCAGCTCAGCGTCGTTTCGCAAAGTGGAGTGTATGGTACTGTCCGCGTACGTCGCTCATAGGTTTTCGAACACTTCTACGTCTGTGAAGCGAGACGTAGACCGAAAGATGGCTGGCTATGCCACCGTGTTTTCCCGGAGTAGACTGGAAGGCACTTCCCCTGGAGCTTCTGCATAGGGTCTTCAAACCCTTCGGGACAAGTGACCCCGACCCCAGAAGTCATTTGAGAGACGGTTTGAGCACAGTCAGTGTTGGTCGCGAAAGTTGAGGACGTGACACTTTCCGGGTAGAACCCGCAGAGCTTTGCAGCCACTTCTGCCTCCGTGAAACGAGAAGTTAGGCGAAAGATGAATTCCCCTCGGTGTTGTTCTCCGGCGTTGACTCTATGGCACTTGGTAGGGCCCCACATGGATTTTCGAGCGCTTCTAACTTTGTGAAACGGGATGACAGTCGCACGCTGATTTCACCACAGCGTCGTTCACCTAGTTGCGTGCGTGGCACTTTTCCGCCGAGGCCGCGCATACGTACCAATCCCTTCTCCGTGAGCGAGAACGACGTCAGCTGCAAGATGGCTTTCCAAGTGTTGTGTCACGGAGGCGAGTACATTGCAGCGTCCGCACGGGCCGCGTCGAGCTGCCATACCATCTACCTTAGCGAAACCGAATGTCAGTTGAGAGGTCTTCTCATCACAATGTGGTGTCTTAGAGTTGAGTATAGATGGCACTTTCCTTGTAGGCCTCGCATAGGTTTTCAACCACTTCTAGCTTTGCGAAACCAGATGCGAAACCAGGTGGTTGCCCCCACAGTGTTGTTGGACAGAGTGGGGCCTATGGCAGTGTCCGCCCAGGCACCGCATGTGTTTTCAGGCACTTGCAACTGATTGAAACCTGACGTTAGGTGAAGGGGTTCTGTTTCACCGAGTGGAGTGTATGTATGGCACTTCCCGCGTAGGCCCCACCTCGAGTTCCCGGCACCTCCGACTTCGTGTCAAGAGATGAGAGTGGAAAGATGGTGTCCCCACAGCGTTAGATCACGTAGTTGAGTGTCTGGCACTTTTCCGCGTTAAGCCCCGCATAGTTTGCGAGCGAGGGTTTAGCTTCGTGAAACCGGACGCTGGTGGAGAGATGGTGTCGCCAAACTTCCCCACCCCCCTCCCCTCCCCCAGAGTCGAGGTATGGCACCCTGTGGGTAGGCCTCGCAGTGGTGTCCAAAGCCTTCTTCCTTAGAGGAAGCCGATGTCCGTTGAACGACGCTTTACCGACAGTGTCGTTTCCCAGAGTTCAGCATACGGCACTTGCCTTGTAGGCCCCTCATAAACAGTTCTCAGACACTTCTTAACCCAGGGAAACAAGCGGTTCGTCGAAAGAGGGGATACCCCACAGCGCGTCTGAGAGTTGAGTGTGTGACCCGTTCGGGGTAGGCCCCGCATTGGTTTTCAAAGACAGGTCACGTGGTGAAAGGAGACCCTCAGTTGACTGGCAGGTTCCCTAAAGTGCTGCTTCAGAGTTGAGTGTGTGCAAACTTCCTGCCTGGGCTCCGCAGGAGTTTTCAGAAACTGCCGAGTGAGGGAAAGGAGACGTTAGTCGCAAGATGGTTTCCCCACGGTGATTCGCAGCGCGGAGCCTATGGAACGTACCGCCTGGGCCCTGGATAGTGTGGCAACACCTGTCTGCTGGTGACGTGCAGCTGCTGTGAGTTGAAAGAGGGTTTCCCCAGAGTGATTCCCAGAGCTGAGCCCAGGGCCCTTTCGGGGTAGGCCCCGCCTTGGTTTCTCAAGCCAGTCTTGGTGAAAAGAGAGGCTAGTGGAAAGGCCGTTTCCCCAAAGTGCTGCATGGGAGAGTCGAGTCCATGGAACTTGCCGCAGTCTCCCGCCATGGTTTCCAGACACTTCTAACTTAGTGAGATGAGACGTTAGTTGAAAGACGGTTTCGCCCTCTGTCAAAGTGCTCTTTGACAGAGTTGCGTAGAACTGGCACTCTCCGCCTGGGTTCGCAAACCGTGCCAACTCTGTGACTCGCGGTGGTAGTGGAAAGAGGGTTTCCCTTCCGCGTCGTTTCACAAAGTGGAGTCTTTGGCACTCGCCCCGTGAGGGGCGCACGGGTTTTCAAACCCTTGTAGCCACGTGAAACGAGGGGCTACTTGACAGAGGAAATCCCCCACAGGGTTGCTATGCAGGGTTGACTGTGATCCCGAGTGGACAGCACGTTGGCTGTAGGCCCCGCCTGGGGTTTCCAGCCCTTCTGACTTTGTGAAACGAGACGGTCGTTGAAAGACGGTTTCCCCACAGTGTGGTTTGACAGAGTGGAGCCTGTGGCACTCTCCGCCTAGGCACCGCACGTGCTTTCAAACACCTGCAACTTACTGAAACCTGACGTTGGGCGAAAGATTGTTTACCCAGAGCTTCGTTTAACAGACTCGAGTCTGTGTGTGTGTGGCACTTTCCCGGTAGGCCCCGCGTAGTTTTCAAACACCACTCACGTAGTGAAACAAGGGTGCGTAGTTGGAAGATGATGCTTTTCTCGCCGAGGTGTCTCCCGGAGCTGAGGCTCTTGCCCTTCCCTCACGGTATCCAGGGATGGGTCTTCAGACAGTTGTAGCTTTGGGAAACGAGGCGAGAGTTGAAAGACGGCCTCCCCCGCGGTGTCGTCGGACAGAGTCGAGCCCGCGGCACTATCCGCCTAGGCACCGCACGTGTTTTCAGACACCGGCAACTCACGGAAACCTGACGTTGGGCGAGAGGTGGTTTACCCAGAGTTTCGTGTCACAGAGTCGAGTGTATGGCCCTTTCCCTGGAGGCCCCGCGTAGTTTTCAAACACCACTCACGTAGTGAAACAAGAATTCAGTTGGAAGGTGCTTTTCTCGCCGAGCTGTCTCCCAGAGCTGAGGATATTGCTCTTCCCTCGTGGTTTCCGGCACGGGTCCTCAAACAGTACCAGCTCACCGAAGCAAGATGCTCTTTAAAGAGGGATTCGTTTCCCCCACAGACTTGTCTGACAGACTTCGGTGAACGGCGCTTTCTGCCTAGGCCCCGCAGAGGTTTTCAAGCACTTCTGAGTGGAGCCAGAGGTTAGGCGACAGACCTGCCCAAGCCTCGTGCGGTGTCCCAGAGATGAAGTGTACGGCGCCTTCCCGGTAGGCCCTCGTTATAGGTTTTGAAACACTTCTAAGGGAGTGCAAGCAGAGGCTAGTTGAAAGGCAGTTTCACCACAGTGTTCCTTCACAGAGTTGAGTACACGCCACACACTCGGCGTAGGCGCTGCGTAAGTTGTAGCTGCTTGAAACTTTTGTCTGCGTGAAACCAGGTGCTCCTTGAAACCTGGACTCCCCGCAGTGTTGTTTCACCGAGTCGAGTGTAGGGCCCCATCCCCGTAGACCCCCCGCATGTGTTTCCAGACACGTGTGACTTAGTGGAGCTTGATGTTCGCTAGGTAAAAGACTGTTTCCTCACAGTGCGGTTTTACAGAGCCGAGCGTACGGCACCTTCGGTGTGGGCCCTGCGTGGTCTTCAGACCCTCCTTATGGTGTGAGTCGGCCACAGAGCTGAGTATCACAGAGCTGAGTGTGTGACCCTTCCCTCACAGTTGCCCGCCTGCGTTTTCAAGCACGGCTGGCTTAGAGAAACAAGACGTTGCTTGAAGGATGGATTCCCCGCAGCACTGCCGGACAGACGTGAGTGTCGGGCACTTTCTGCATAGGCCCCACCCACATCGGCTTCCCAGCTCTTGGAACCCGGTGACACCGGCTGTCAGCTGAAAGAGCTTTTCTTTCGTCACAATGTGGTTTCACAGAGTTGAGTCCCTGTGGCACTCTCCTTGTAGGCCTCGCAAAGGTTTGCAAGCACTTCTGGCTGGGTGAAAGGGGATTGTTGAAAGACGGCTTCCACAAGGTGGTCGCTTGAAAGATGGTTTCCTCACTGTCACGGGTCACAGGAGGTGAGCCTAGTGCACTTTCCACCGAGGCCCCGTATCAGTTTCCAAAGTCTTATTAAACCGAAGTGAAACCCGATGTCAGTTGGAAAGATCCTCCTGTCACCACATCGTTGTGTTCGGGGTTGAGTCGAGGCCTCTTTTCCCGTGTGGGCTCGCCTAGGTTGTCAAACACTTCTCCCTCAGGGAAACCAGATGCTCGTTGAAAGACGGTCTGGTTTGCCCGCGGTGCTCTTTCGCACAGCTGAGCGCATGGCTCTATCCCCCAAGGCACCGCCCGTGCCGTCAAACACTTGGTAACTTAGCGAAACCTGGTGTGAGCCGAAAGATGGTTCCCCCGCAATGTTGGGGAACACAGATGGGTGTACGGCCCTCTCGACCTAGGCCCCGCATGGCTTTCAGACACGACCAATGCCGTGAAACGAGAGGTTCGTGGCAAGATGGTTCCGCCCCCCCTCCCCCCCCCCCCCCCCCGCAGAGCTGTAGTCCCCGAGCTGAGTGCCTGGCAACTTCCCTGAGGTGCATGGTTGCCCGCAAGGGTTTCCCAACAGTACTAACTTCGTGAACGAAGATGTTAACTGGGAAGACGGATGGCCGCAGTGTCCCTAGACAGGAAGGGAGCGTAGGGCACTTTCTGCATCGGCCCCGCGTAAGGTTTCAAACACCTCTAACGTGGTGTGCCAAGACGTTAGTTGAAAGATCTTTTCAACACGCCGTGGTTTGTTTCACACTTGCGAATGTGGCCCTGTCCCTGTGAGCCTCGCCTAGGTTTCCAGACGCCTCTAACTTAGTGAAACCAGAAGTTAGCTGGAAGCCTGTTTCCCCCGCGTTCTCTCACAGAGTTGGGGACATGGCACGTTCCGCTCAGACGCCGCGCAGGTTTTCAACCACGGCGATCTTCGTGAAACCGGGTGTTACTTGAAAGATGGCTCCCCCACAGTGTGGTCGCACAGAGTTGAGTACGCGGCCCGTTCCGACTAGCACCCGCATGCGTGGTCCCACACGTCTAACTTACGGAAACAAGGCGTGGGTTGATACCCGGTCTCCCCCAGATGCTCTTTGACCCTCTGGGAGTACAAGGGCACTTTTCGCCTAAGCCCCGCACCGGGGTTCAAACAATTCTCACTTTGTGAAGTGAGGTGGCAGTCGAAAGATGGTTGCAGCTCAGCGTCGTTTCGCAAAGTGGAGTGTATGGTACTGTCCGCGTACGTCGCTCATAGGTTTTCGAACACTTCTACGTCTGTGAAGCGAGACGTAGACCGAAAGATGGCTGGCTATGCCACCGTGTTTTCCCGGAGTAGACTGGAAGGCACTTCCCCTGGAGCTTCTGCATAGGGTCTTCAAACCCTTCGGGACAAGTGACCCCGACCCCAGAAGTCATTTGAGAGACGGTTTGAGCACAGTCAGTGTTGGTCGCGAAAGTTGAGGACGTGACACTTTCCGGGTAGAACCCGCAGAGCTTTGCAGCCACTTCTGCCTCCGTGAAACGAGAAGTTAGGCGAAAGATGAATTCCCCTCGGTGTTGTTCTCCGGCGTTGACTCTATGGCACTTGGTAGGGCCCCACATGGATTTTCGAGCGCTTCTAACTTTGTGAAACGGGATGACAGTCGCACGCTGATTTCACCACAGCGTCGTTCACCTAGTTGCGTGCGTGGCACTTTTCCGCCGAGGCCGCGCATACGTACCAATCCCTTCTCCGTGAGCGAGAACGACGTCAGCTGCAAGATGGCTTTCCAAGTGTTGTGTCACGGAGGCGAGTACATTGCAGCGTCCGCACGGGCCGCGTCGAGCTGCCATACCATCTACCTTAGCGAAACCGAATGTCAGTTGAGAGGTCTTCTCATCACAATGTGGTGTCTTAGAGTTGAGTATAGATGGCACTTTCCTTGTAGGCCTCGCATAGGTTTTCAACCACTTCTAGCTTTGCGAAACCAGATGCGAAACCAGGTGGTTGCCCCCACAGTGTTGTTGGACAGAGTGGGGCCTATGGCAGTGTCCGCCCAGGCACCGCATGTGTTTTCAGACACTTGCAACTGATTGAAACCTGACGTTAGGTGAAGGGGTTCTGTTTCACCGAGTGGAGTGTATGTATGGCACTTCCCGCGTAGGCCCCACCTCGAGTTCCCGGCACCTCCGACTTCGTGTCAAGAGATGAGAGTGGAAAGATGGTGTCCCCACAGCGTTAGATCACGTAGTTGAGTGTCTGGCACTTTTCCGCGTTAAGCCCCGCATAGTTTGCGAGCGAGGGTTTAGCTTCGTGAAACCGGACGCTGGTGGAGAGATGGTGTCGCCAAACTTCCCCACCCCCCTCCCCTCCCCCAGAGTCGAGGGTATGGCACCCTGTGGGTAGGCCTCGCAGTGGTGTCCAAAGCCTTCTTCCTTAGAGGAAGCCGATGTCCGTTGAACGACGCTTTACCGACAGTGTCGTTTCCCAGAGTTCAGCATACGGCACTTGCCTTGTAGGCCCCTCATAAACAGTTCTCAGACACTTCTTAACCCAGGGAAACAAGCGGTTCGTCGAAAGAGGGGATACCCCACAGCGCGTCTGAGAGTTGAGTGTGTGACCCGTTCGGGGTAGGCCCCGCATTGGTTTTCAAAGACAGGTCACGTGGTGAAAGGAGACCCTCAGTTGACTGGCAGGTTCCCTAAAGTGCTGCTTCAGAGTTGAGTGTGTGCAAACTTCCTGCCTGGGCTCCGCAGGAGTTTTCAGAAACTGCCGAGTGAGGGAAAGGAGACGTTAGTCGCAAGATGGTTTCCCCACGGTGATTCGCAGCGCGGAGCCTATGGAACGTACCGCCTGGGCCCTGGATAGTGTGGCAACACCTGTCTGCTGGTGACGTGCAGCTGCTGTGAGTTGAAAGAGGGTTTCCCCAGAGTGATTCCCAGAGCTGAGCCCAGGGCCCTTTCGGGGTAGGCCCCGCCTTGGTTTCTCAAGCCAGTCTTGGTGAAAAGAGAGGCTAGTGGAAAGGCCGTTTCCCCAAAGTGCTGCATGGGAGAGTCGAGTCCATGGAACTTGCCGCAGTCTCCCGCCATGGTTTCCAGACACTTCTAACTTAGTGAGATGAGACGTTAGTTGAAAGACGGTTTCGCCCTCTGTCAAAGTGCTCTTTGACAGAGTTGCGTAGAACTGGCACTCTCCGCCTGGGTTCGCAAACCGTGCCAACTCTGTGACTCGCGGTGGTAGTGGAAAGAGGGTTTCCCTTCCGCGTCGTTTCACAAAGTGGAGTCTTTGGCACTCGCCCCGTGAGGGGCGCACGGGTTTTCAAACCCTTGTAGCCACGTGAAACGAGGGGCTACTTGACAGAGGAAATCCCCCACAGGGTTGCTATGCAGGGTTGACTGTGATCCCGAGTGGACAGCACGTTGGCTGTAGGCCCCGCCTGGGGTTTCCAGCCCTTCTGACTTTGTGAAACGAGACGGTCGTTGAAAGACGGTTTCCCCACAGTGTGGTTTGACAGAGTGGAGCCTGTGGCACTCTCCGCCTAGGCACCGCACGTGCTTTCAAACACCTGCAACTTACTGAAACCTGACGTTGGGCGAAAGATTGTTTACCCAGAGCTTCGTTTAACAGACTCGAGTCTGTGTGTGTGTGGCACTTTCCCGGTAGGCCCCGCGTAGTTTTCAAACACCACTCACGTAGTGAAACAAGGGTGCGTAGTTGGAAGATGATGCTTTTCTCGCCGAGGTGTCTCCCGGAGCTGAGGCTCTTGCCCTTCCCTCACGGTATCCAGGGATGGGTCTTCAGACAGTTGTAGCTTTGGGAAACGAGGCGAGAGTTGAAAGACGGCCTCCCCCGCGGTGTCGTCGGACAGAGTCGAGCCCGCGGCACTATCCGCCTAGGCACCGCACGTGTTTTCAGACACCGGCAACTCACGGAAACCTGACGTTGGGCGAGAGGTGGTTTACCCAGAGTTTCGTGTCACAGAGTCGAGTGTATGGCCCTTTCCCTGGAGGCCCCGCGTAGTTTTCAAACACCACTCACGTAGTGAAACAAGAATTCAGTTGGAAGGTGCTTTTCTCGCCGAGCTGTCTCCCAGAGCTGAGGATATTGCTCTTCCCTCGTGGTTTCCGGCACGGGTCCTCAAACAGTACCAGCTCACCGAAGCAAGATGCTCTTTAAAGAGGGATTCGTTTCCCCCACAGACTTGTCTGACAGACTTCGGTGAACGGCGCTTTCTGCCTAGGCCCCGCAGAGGTTTTCAAGCACTTCTGAGTGGAGCCAGAGGTTAGGCGACAGACCTGCCCAAGCCTCGTGCGGTGTCCCAGAGATGAAGTGTACGGCGCCTTCCCGGTAGGCCCTCGTTATAGGTTTTGAAACACTTCTAAGGGAGTGCAAGCAGAGGCTAGTTGAAAGGCAGTTTCACCACAGTGTTCCTTCACAGAGTTGAGTACACGCCACACACTCGGCGTAGGCGCTGCGTAAGTTGTAGCTGCTTGAAACTTTTGTCTGCGTGAAACCAGGTGCTCCTTGAAACCTGGACTCCCCGCAGTGTTGTTTCACCGAGTCGAGTGTAGGGCCCCATCCCCGTAGACCCCCCGCATGTGTTTCCAGACACGTGTGACTTAGTGGAGCTTGATGTTCGCTAGGTAAAAGACTGTTTCCTCACAGTGCGGTTTTACAGAGCCGAGCGTACGGCACCTTCGGTGTGGGCCCTGCGTGGTCTTCAGACCCTCCTTATGGTGTGAGTCGGCCACAGAGCTGAGTATCACAGAGCTGAGTGTGTGACCCTTCCCTCACAGTTGCCCGCCTGCGTTTTCAAGCACGGCTGGCTTAGAGAAACAAGACGTTGCTTGAAGGATGGATTCCCCGCAGCACTGCCGGACAGACGTGAGTGTCGGGCACTTTCTGCATAGGCCCCACCCACATCGGCTTCCCAGCTCTTGGAACCCGGTGACACCGGCTGTCAGCTGAAAGAGCTTTTCTTTCGTCACAATGTGGTTTCACAGAGTTGAGTCCCTGTGGCACTCTCCTTGTAGGCCTCGCAAAGGTTTGCAAGCACTTCTGGCTGGGTGAAAGGGGATTGTTGAAAGACGGCTTCCACAAGGTGGTCGCTTGAAAGATGGTTTCCTCACTGTCACGGGTCACAGGAGGTGAGCCTAGTGCACTTTCCACCGAGGCCCCGTATCAGTTTCCAAAGTCTTATTAAACCGAAGTGAAACCCGATGTCAGTTGGAAAGATCCTCCTGTCACCACATCGTTGTGTTCGGGGTTGAGTCGAGGCCTCTTTTCCCGTGTGGGCTCGCCTAGGTTGTCAAACACTTCTCCCTCAGG